>NC_056739.1:380665930-380738430 GCF_019279795.1 Protopterus annectens | reverse complement strand
AAGTTGTTTAATTGGTAGATTTCCCTTCAAACTAGAAACTTTAGGTTCCATGTTATGGGGTTGATTTAAGGTCAGAATATTCAATATTAAGTATGTATAGGTTTTAAATTTGGTGTCTATGTCAATTTTTAAAATATGTTACAACTTCTTGTTGTATTGTTAAAACATGCATCATTTAAAATGTATTTTGATTAATGTAAATGAGCTCAGTAATGTTTGTAGTTGGCAAAGTTCACTTAAATGTTTAAATTTATCTAAAGCTCAGTTTGTCTTTTTGCAAGAAACTCATTTCATTCATAATGATATCAATATGCTAAATTCAAAGGACTATACAGTCTTACTCAGCTCTAATTTTAAACAAAAGAGAAGAGGTGCTCCAGTTCTTTGAAGAAATTCTATTTAATGCCTAAAATTATCAACACAGACAGTGATAGCAAAGAAATGATATGTATAGCAGTATTCGAAATACAGTGAAGACTTCATACTTTAAGGACTTTTTATTGGATTACAGAAAATGGAGCTAAATTTATCAAACAATATTTAGATATTACAATTGCAAACATGAAAATATGAATGGACGTCTTGCGTTGGTGGGTTATTTTAATTGTTTTTTAACTGAAAAAGATACTAGTGCATGTCTTAAGCCTAGACTATCTGCCACAGCTAAGACTTTATTAATTTTTTTGTATTACTTAATTTTAAAGATATTAATGACTTTTTTGTAACTGATTCATTGTTTTACACTCATTATCCATATAGGCTTGGAACTCAGCCTAGAAAAGATAGAGTCTGTGTATCAAATGATTTACTTTCTAGGTTAGAGAAAATTAAATTGGCCTCATGAACCTTATCAGACATAATGCTATTACATATCACTTTATAGTTAAGCCCAGAAATTTAGTATCTTGCAATAGGACCTGCATATATAATAAAATTTAATGTACTTAAAAAATGCTTTCTTGAGGAAATTCAACAATTTGTAGTTATTAATAACAAAGGAAAAGTTTCACGTGATCCTACGGGATTCTTTAAGGACTTATTTATATGGTTAAAAAATGGGTTGGTAAATTGATAATCTAAAAGTCAGTATTACAAATATTAATAAGAGTCTACTAAATGAGATGAAAGGTTTGATTATAAAATATTTCAAAATTTTGCAACATAAAGTTTCAATTAGATTAGAAAGAACAAAAATTGCAACCCTATTCTTTAAATCCTAAAAATATGCATAAGTTAGCCATTAGATAAAAAATATAAAATCTAACCATATCAAATAAATTATTGTGCCAAATAACAATAGCATAGTTACAGGTATAAAATAGATTTTGGATAGCTTTAGAAATTACAATAAAAATGTAATAGTTCATATATTACAACACAAAAAGAAGTGAGTGTTCTGAAGAAATAACATACATAAATTAATTGAGGAGCAAATAAAGAAAATAGAGAAACCCATTACAATGACAGAATTAAAAGAACATATCAAAAAGTTAAAGGATAATAAAGCTCCAGACATCTACAGAATTATACCTAAGCTATATAAATTATAACCCAATGAGTCATTAGTCATTTCATTATGAATATTTTCAGTAGCCAAAAACGTATCAAATATTCCTCTCTCCTGGAAATATATGCTTATTTTTTTCCATCTGAAAGTAAAGAAAAAAAATTGCCATTATGTTCTTCTTATATGTTATCTTTGTTAAACATTGATTGCAAATTCTTTTTGCATATTTAAGCTAACAGAATTAAAGCATTTCTTCCTTTGTTAAGGAAGGGACTTTGTTTTACATGGATGATGAGCCTGTTCCAGAGAAAGAGAATTCTCTGAGATATATATCTGTCTCTCCAGCATGTCCTATTTATGTTGCAAGCAAAATTTAGGTATTTAGATCTAGTAGTTCTGATACTCTTTTTTTCAGATAGCAAAAGAATCATCAGAGTAGGGTCCAGGGATGCCCTGTATGCCAGACATAGATGACCTATCAGTAGTCTGTAGGAGACCAAGTATGGAGATATGGCCTTGAGACAATCTGCATATGGTATTGTGTTTATTCATTTTGTAAGGAACCTTTGAAGATATTCCATTTGCCACATGTGTCTGATAAGGTACATACTGAAGGGGTCATTATACTCAATATTAGGTCTTACAAGGGCTGATTATAGTGGTGCAGTGACTTCCCTGAACATATACGCCATGCACTTATTTATAAATTGAACAACATAGAAGGATTTCTCTACTACCTTGGATACATGTTGGTTGAAGACCAGGTTACTGTCTACATGTGTTTACAGATCCTTGACTATTGGATCAACTCTTAGGGATGTTTTACTGATAGTTTAGTTTCCTGGGTGGCTGACTTCCCAAACAGTGAAAATGCAATGGTCATCCCTCTTCATAAAGATGGATAATCAACAGATCTCAGAAATCACAGACCCATTAGTCTGACTAGTCTTATATGTAAAGCCATGGCAAGAATTATCATGGAAATGATCAACAAAGATATAGGAGACCTTCAGACACTGGACCCATCTCAGTTTGATTTTGTTAAAGGAAGACCATGCCATCTGAACCTGGTGGACTTCTTTGAGAAGGTCTACAAGGCAATGGATGAGGGTGGAACAGTGCATACTGCCTACTTAGACCATGCTAAGATGATCAATACAATATCCCATTCAGATGTTATTGAAAACTCATCAAATTAGGCATAGACAAGACCCAAGAAATCAGGACTGATAAGAACATATCCACCAAGAGACCAAGTTACGTCAGGACGTAATGTTCGGTCTGCTCCTGTTTGGTGTCAACTTCTCAGAGGTCAAGTCTAATTCCAAGAGTCTCTGGCTCACCAAGTTTGCAGATGACTGCAAACTGGGAGCTATCATAGATTCCCCCATGACACTAACATCTTGCAAGATGTCTAGCACAGAAAATGACTGGTTCCAAAACCACTGATTAAAACTCAGTGCCAAGAGGTGCATTATAGTGCCTTTTGGGAAAAAGTCCACCCAGGTTAATGACTTTGTCAATAAGACACCTCTAAGAAATGACCCAGTAATTAGAGATCTGCAAACATATGTATTCAGTAATCTGGCCTTTGGCCAACATGTAGCCAAGGTAGTAAGAAAATAATTCTGTCACCCAGCATATAACTAAGGGTATGGCAACATGTAGCCAAGGTAGTAAGAAAATCATTCTGTCACCCAGCATATAAGTAAGGGTATGGCATCTGGATCCAGAAAAGTTATAGTATCACTCTACGTGGCTCTTATCAGACCCATCATGGAGTACAATGTCCCTTCACCATGTACCTGACCAAGCATATGTAATATCTGGAATGCCCAGACAGGTTCTTCACCAAGAGAATCCATGGTATATGCAATATCTGGAATGCCCAGACAGGTTCTTCACCAAGAGAATCCATGGTATATGCAATATCTGGAATGCCCAGACAGGTTCTTCACCAAGAGAATCCATGGTATATGCAATATCTGGAATGCCCAGACAGGTTCTTCACTAAGAGAATCCATGGTATATGCAATATCTGGAATTCCCAGACAGGTTCTTCACCAAGAGAATCCATGGTATTAACACATTGTCTTATACAGATTGTCTTAAAGCCCTATCTCTACACTCAGTCTCCTACAGGTTGCTCAGAGGCAATCTATGCCTGGTATATATAAGATATCCTCAAATCTAGCTCCTATGGACCCTTTTCACATTTGTAAAACAAATAGTACCAGAAACACTAGAGCTAAGGATTTAAATTTTGCTTGAGACATAAATAGAACATGCTGGTGAGATAGATATGCATCTCAAAGGATTCCCCACACTGTGGAATAGGTTCACCAGTCACATGATGCAGACTCCATCTCTTAACCTATTCAAACGTAACCTTGACCATTAAATGGGAAATCTAAAATTCACCCTGGTCTGGCCCCCATTTTTCTGATAGGTAGAGGTCAACAGTAAATATTCCCTAACTAATATACCCCCTAACTAAATCTTTAGCAACCTAACTAACACACCCTTCCAAATAGTTGCCCATGTTACATGGGGACATAATTGGGTTGAGTTGCACGGCTAGGCTATAAAGGCCCTGATAGTTCTTAGCCTAGTATATACCTATGAACCTAATCCATCTAATTAAGCTCCTAAAATCTAAACTCTAGCATCTAATGTTTGTGTCAGAAGGCCTTTTACAATTTAGGTTATGTCCTAACAGTTCAAACAAATGTTCATATTTCTAGAACCGTACATGTTACTTCTTCTTCTTCTTTCGGCTTTTCCCGGTTAGGGGTCGCCACAGCGGATCACCGTACATGTTACTAAAAAGTGTAAATGTCAGAATGTTCATTTTTGCAGTATTGTATAAACAAGTTAAAATATCACAGAAACCACTCACACTACATTTTGCTTATCCAGATGTGAGTTTTCATATGGGGATAAACAAATATTTCTTAAAATATATAAAGATGTACACAGTCACACATAAATTAGATACTGCCCTTCATCCAGAATTTTGGAAATTAAGTATCTGATTACAGGGTCGATCTTCTCTGGTCACTGTGCAGCTATAGATGTATATTTCCAGGGTCAGTACAGGTGAAATTATAAGGCTCTAGCAGTTGTTCAGGAAATACAAACCGTGGACATTGAGCTGAAATAAACCCATGTAGGAATGGCATTAAGATGTGGGCGGTGGCTGCTATTGAAATGAAAGCAGTATTCTTTGCCTTAACTTCTCAAGTCTGCAGGTCAGATTTCATGTTTCTTTCCTAAGCTCAGCATATATGAAACAAAAGTACATAGCTTACAGCTACACGGTGACTCTTTCAGAGTTTTTTACAATTATTGCCATTGCTAAATATTCATAATGCTCACTAGCACCTTATTATTGTCTTTAAAATGAGTCTTTATAATGCAGTTTCCAATAATTAATCATATATGCCAGTAACTTAGATTACTATCTAGTCTAACTTTATCCAGAAGGGGCAGTACACTTAGTTAGGAGAGCAAATAACTATGTGCTCCTTTAAAAAATATATATATTTTATTAGTTTATTCCAAAATCGATCATACAGGACATCTAGGATTAGTAATAGTTATATGGAGAAACAATACATACAATGGAAATCATGTATGGTTTTCACATCTATCTTAGCATCCCATGGTTCTCATCACTTTATTATGTTTTGGTTGATTTTTTACATGCTTATGTACTATATATATATATTCCGAAAGATCAAATTTCATATGGCCGAAACCATATGATCGAACTTTTGGTAACTCAATATCATAAAATAAATCCAAAAAAAAAAACAGAGCAAAATCTTTGTCACCATTATTGCAGGGTGGATAAGCCTCCCTGCACCCCCCACACCCCCGCTACTTAAACATTCCAACTCCGAGAATGCACTACAGCGAGGAAAAAGGAAATCTTCCATTCTGCGTTCTATGCAGATCTCCGTTCACAAGGTCAAGATTCTGAAAGTTCGATCATATGGTCACGGCCATATGAAATTCGATCTTTCGGGATTTCAGCATTGTGAAGTTTTATATATATATATAGATATATATATATACATATATATATATATATATATATATATATATATATATATATATACACATATATATATATATATATATATATATATATATATATATATATATACATATATATATATATATATATATAAAAGTTTATTTAATTCTAATTGAGCGATTGCAAGAGGTTGCTCCTAGCTATATTCTACAGTGTAAGTTTTAGTCTTAGCAGGCATTTTAAATGATAAAACGATATCAAAACATGAATATTTTGGAGGCTTGTACTAACTCATGTTTTGTTACTTCACTGCATATTAGAAACTCATGTCCTCAGTTATATTTTCTAATCAGTAGATAAAACTATATAAATTGTGCAGCATGACTTTCATGCACAAATCCTTCTTAATGAATTAATGTCTTTGCTTTCACATAATTATTAATAATCCTGCTTGCACTGTATAAAAATACTTCTTTCACAAAGTATTTTCACACATCGCCTTCTGCTGCGTTAGTCCTTTTACACACCATGTGTTACATTTAAGACTGCAGATATCTATATAAATTAAAGCTGACTTTTAAATAGTACATTATGCATTGGAATCCATGGATAATTAAGATAACATGAGTAAAAATAGTCCATTTTCAGTCATTTTTCTTGCTTTTTGTCTGTCCTTTTAAAAATGTATTTTACATGCCATGATATTAATGGTCTCACGCTTTTTAGAACTTATAATCAATCTAAAGTTTTCAAGATAATATGCATTTCAGTGCACAATAGTTAAACTATATATTCCCTGAAAAAAAGGTGCTAAGATGCTTATGTATATTCCACCAAAGTTAATCTATGCTATCTATAAGCCTGTTACAATTCCTAAAGCTTTACATTTTTAGTAAACACTGTAGCAAATGACCACAGTGTGACCAGATTAATTGTTCACGCTATTTGTAAACTTTTGAGTATTGCTGATATAATAAACAGCAGGTGTATTACTGGAGTTTCAGAAGTTGGATATTTTTATAGTCCACATACAGGATATATCATAAAGATGTGTTTATTGTTAGTGTTTTGGAAATGACACCTATGATGCAGTCTTTGAAGCAGTCCTTAGCAGTGATTATAACTGGCTTGGATAAGATGTGGGGGAAAGCCACCCCCACACATATTTTCACCTTTGAAGTTACACAGTAAATAAATCAGCAGTATTACAAAACAACAAAACTGAAAGTAGCAGATAATAAAATATGACAATGAACAGCACCTAAAGTAACTTAAAATATTTATTTAGAACTCTAGCGCCTTGGCATCAAAATGCCTTCAGTGGAGTAAAAAACACATTCAGAACTCAATCTTTTAAATACTGCAATCAAATACTTAATTGTGTTCATTAAACAATCAATTAACTCATATTCAAACTTTCCAATTACAATCTAAATTCATACCAGCAGTGGCCAGTGTACAATATTTAAGAATAAAGATAGCTTCTTTATACAAAAGCTTCCTCTTCACTTCCATAAAAGCACTGTTTTTCTTAATTTTATCTAAAATCATACTCTGCAAGCCTGCTGGACAACCATTGTGACACCGCAAAAAATGTTTTGCATGATGGCTTTCAAGTTTACCATTTTGTATGTCTCTAACATGTTTTTGTAATTGCGAGTGCCCTTTAATAAGTATGTATGTATGTCATGTCAGTTTCTATTCTTTTGGCATATATGACACTGACATTCTGGTTAATCTTACAAATGTTTACTAAGTGATGGTTTGAGTTTGCGTTTATCAGTGTAATCATATGTTAGGATAATTTGCTCCATGCAGCTCTATATATGCATTGTATTATGGTGGTTTTCAGTCAGTATACCTCCTGCAAAAATCTACTTTGAGGTGACATTCATAAACTTGCTTAATATCACACTACTCATAATTTCTCCATATTCTCTTGCTCTGACAAACTGTGTTCCTTCCTCCATCTCTTTTTATAGTAACTATTAACTTTATTGCTTCAATATAATATGACAGTTTAATAGAGTTTTTCTTTTTTCTTTAAGAGCCTGTGGTCACTACATCCATCCTCAATACTGCAGAAGCCCTGCCATAAGAAATCAACTCTCAAAAGTTTTCACTGAGAATTTTGTCATCATCAATGCAAGCAAATTTAACATAAGAACCTTGGTGTATATTAACTTCAACATGTTATATACATGCCTGCCCTTTGCTGGAAAATTGCTGTAACCTCCCGCAATGGAGTAGCCCTTGCACTCTAAGGACTGCTTAAAGTTGGCCACTATCCTTTCTCTTGACCAGTAGAGTTAAGACTGTATATGCCAGTTACTTAGTCTTCCTAGCTGCCAGGTCTCTGAATTCAGGAAATGAAAAAAACTGGTGTACTTGGTGCCTCTTTGTTAACTGCTTTGTATTGGCTGTAAACTGATTACTCTTTGGTAAAATTTGACCTGACTTTGGGAAGCTTCCTACCCTACCTCCATTTCTCAGCCACCCCCTCTTACTCTACTATTATACTTCCAAAATACACATTTCACTTGTGACTCTTATTCGTTAACGCTCCCCAAACAACTTTAGTACTATCATACATACACTCCTGTTTCTTTTTACTAAGTTGCCAACTTCCATTTAATCTTTTAACACCATTTCTAACTACCTTTCTCCCTCCCTAGCTGCTTTGCATTATATATATATATATATATATATATATATATATATATATATATATATATATATATATATATATATATATATATTCATACTCACACCCCTGCTAACACTACCTGTCTATTCTGGAATAAATAGTATCTTGTACTTTTCCCAAATAAACCCTCACATCTTCCTATTTTAACTACATCCTGATACTCTAGCCTTTTATACAGCTTTATTCCTTACATTCCACAGAAGATAACAGGACAATCTGACTCTATTCTTTCATAGAAAATACTTCTTTCCTATCTACCAGCTCTCATACCCTACCAGAACCAATAAATATCCTACTGCCCTGCAAGTACTTGCTTACTTCTTGATTCCTACATCCCAACTGCCATCAGTAAAATAGAGATCACTTAACTTAATCATGCTACTCGTCAGCTTATCCGCTATTTTTCACCTCCTACTGGGCCATATCTCATCCTACCATGATTCTATAATAACTCTCAACAGCTCTCAAACTCTGTCCCTACAACCTATCCATATTCTTGCCTACATTCATCACGCATTGCGCCAATCATATTTAATGACCCCCCCCCCTACCTTTGCTCCAAATATAGACTGATTAACTTTGTTTCATCTAAAACCAAAACAAATTTAGATGGGAAAATACTCTCTTAAAAACAAGTATCAATTATTTCCCAATATACTAAAGACATTCACCCTAATCCTGGCCCCACCTATCACAAAGAACATCAAGACAATTCTCTTCCACTCACTACTCTAACCCCACGACAGTCAGCCCCCAAGCATGTCAATCTAACTTTTGTTGACATAATGTTAGAAGCATAAGAATAAAACTGCTGAACTACATGCCTGGATTACCCAAACACAAGCCTGATATTCTCACTGTAACTGAAACTTGGTTTAAACCCAGCATGAACAACTCTGAAATTACACCTTCACTATAATATCATCTGTAATGACCATATAAAGAGGAAAAGTGTCAGTATTGCTTTAATATTTCCCAACAACTGCCGCATTTCAACTTAACAAAAAACTAATACCAAACTTCAATTCAGCAGAGTTTATTACCTTGCTGAAAGTAAACAATTATAAACAAATATGTATTATTGTTTTTTACATCCTTCTTGGTATCAATACAGCTATACTGAAAGATACGCTGCACTGGATATCCATAACAATTCCACAAGAAAAAAATACTACTAGATGATGTGGATGTCAATTGGTTATACATAAACTTTATCTCCCTTACATCTAGCATGAACCTATATGGTTTCACACAACTAATTACTAGCCAGAACCATTATGCAAGACATCCGATTCCCTATTACACTGGATTTTTGTATCAGACCCTGGCAAATATATCACCTTAGGTACAATGTCTGATTGTCTCATTGATCATCTGCCAGTCTATACAACCAGACATCTCACACATCCACTTAAACAGCATGTTTATAAAACAACATGTGACCTTTCCAAGTTTAACCCAGAAATGTTCATTATTACCCTATCATGTATTACATGGAAATTACTAAAGATTCTTCCCCAAGATGATGCTGTAAATGAATTCAATACAACTTTCCTGAATATCTTAAATAGCCTTGCACCTACTAAAAGGAAGAGGCTAAAAACAAATAAGGCAATTTGGCTCTCAAAAAAGAGTAGAATGCTAATGCAGGATAGACAACAAGCATGGAAGGAATGTCGAAAATATGAAACTACACAATAATGAAAATGTCAAAATGCTTTGCAATTGCACTAAAAAGCAAATAAATGAAGGCAATAAACTATACTATAATAACATTCAGAATAATAGTAAACACAACCTTAAAAAAATTCTGGATAGCCATTAAAATAATGTTGCATCCCGGCAAAAATTTCAGCCCTAACCCCTCTCCCAATAACTCCCCACTCAAAAGCACAATACAATTCAACTCAATATAGTATAGCATTTATTCCAAGGATTCCCCAACATCTAATTCCACCTCTGCCCAGCAGCTACATATCACCATATCCACTTTCACTTCAAACCTGTGCCTGTATCCTATATAAAACTACAGTTAAACAAACTCAGACCATGTTCTACTTCAACTGATGACATTCCAAATGATTACCTTAAAACAGCAGCCAATAGCATTGCCTACTCTGTCTCAGTCCTTATAAATATGTCAGTCCAGGAAGTTCATGCTCCTTCTCTGTGGAAAAAGTCACAAATTATCCCACTGCAAAAAGGAAAAAAATCAACAGATATTATTAACTTTAGAACTATAGCAATTTTATCCCCCTCTCCTAAATACTTGAAAATGTATTCGGAAAGAATTGCTACACTATCTCCTGCAGGAAGAACTCCTGTTCCCCAAACAACAGGTGTCTGTTCTTCCATAGTATTAACACTGCACTTTTCACTTGTATAGATACTGTCCATAAAGCTAGAGACAATAGCAAACTAGTCTCTTCCATATTTCTAGATTTGTCTAAGTACCATTAACACAGTTTATCACAGCAAATATCTACTTCAAATGTCCTCACTAGCTCTCTCTCTCAGCCCACCCTTCCATGGTTCAAAAGCTACCTTTCCAATAGGCATCAGTTAGTAAAACAGCCACCACCCTCTCTCCATACCTTCCAGTAATCAGAGGTGTACTATAAGGCTGTATCCCTGGTCCCCTCCTCTTTAACGCTCTCATCAACACTCACCACTCATCCATACAACAGGCCTCCCTAATATAGTATGCAGATGACTCCAAAATTATTTGCACATTTGACAACATGGCTATCTTGAAAAAAATTACTCAGGAAGATTTAACAGCCACTGAAACATGGCTTTGTAACTTACAACTCAAGCTTGCCCCCCCCCCCCATAAATAGATAGATAGATAGATAGATAGATAGATAGATAGATAGATAGATAGATAGATAGATAGATAGATAAATAAATAAATCGATAGATAGACAGATAGATAGATAGATAGATAGATAGATAGATAGATAGATAGATAGATAGATAGATAGATAGATAGATAGATAGACTCTCTCTTGATAATACAACCACTGAAATCACTTCTCATATCAAATTATTAGGGATGATGGTGAATGATAATCTTAAATTCGACCTGCATATAGAAAATTGCATAAGAAAAACTCATCAAAACTAGGGATGCTTTACAGAGCCAAAAACTTTCTTACCAACACAATTAAAACTACACTTGCTAGTACTTGTCCACTCTCAACTTTCTTTATGGCACTCTCATCCTTACTACCCTTCAGTTATCACAAAAATTAAAACTTGCACTACGCTATGATAAAGTTGCTATATTTGCAGGAAATACCCCTTTCAGAACCCACCACTGCATATCACTAAAAAGCCTAAATTGGTTAGAATTGCCTCAGTAACTAACATAGACACAGCTTCCTACCACCTGTACAATTATCTAGCAGCTATCTGTTTGTCTGGCACTAAATACCATTCTGCACAATTATGTTCCCAGTCGATCATTATGATCTAGTGACCAAAAAGTCCTGACAGTGCAGAAACCTGTCAAATCTGCCAGGCATTGTCTGTTCTCATACCATGTTGTTAAGGCCTGGGGCTCCTTACCTCTATCAATCAGGTCAATGACCTCTCTGTTATCCTTAAAAATACTCTGAAAGACTTTCTAGCCAAAGGCTGGTTCTTTTCTTGTTCAACACCAAGATATATATGATTGGCATAATGGTTAAGGTGTCTGCCTTACAAACACAAGGTGCAGAGTTTAATTTTGACATTTGGTAACTGGCTAGGCTTAAAAGGGCCAACAAGGGCACATAGCCTTTTACTAACCTATGAACTATATTCCTAAATGTGAACAAGTAACTCTTCAGATTTTAAGACTCCTTACTCTCCCTTCTTTACTAGCAGCCTTATTGCTATCAATTTCTCTCCCCTGCCTTTCTCTCTAAATATACCACAAGCCTGCTTTTCCTCTCATTTAATATTGCAATTCTTGTTTGCATTGTACTAACTTAACATTACATTCTGTGTAAACTGGCTTTATTTTCTCTAAATATTAACTTCTCTCAGTTCTTAACCAAAGTTTTTATATTATGTCTAATTTCATATAACTAAAGTGTAGATATTTTTTATTTTCTTTGAAAATTGTAAAAGTAGTGTTCTTAAAGTGTTTTGTTATACTCTCGAGGTTCTCTCCTTCATGAAAATGGGAGTCCTTCCCAGTCAGACTTTCCCAGTGATCAAATGTCAATAAATACATAGACAGATAAATCTGGTGATGTCATCTAATACTAATGCCTAAACAGAAAATAAAAGTAATTATAAAATGATGGCTTATCACTGTTCCAAAACACACATAGTTCAATCAGCGTGCCCACTGTAAATGAAGCATATACCACTAAAAAGAAATCTGGCTGTTGAAGTATTGTTGAGTGGCTGGACTTCCTTTTTACATATGCTCCTTGCCATCCTTAAATCTATATTACAAAGGACAAGGTCTACTCTAATAAAAATCAATTGCATTCCGCAAACCTGCGGATAGTTCAGATGTAATATTTACTGGCAGTAAGTTCAATTATAATGCGTGTACTGTAATCATTCCACTCCACTGTTCACACTTTTGCAGAATGCTTCTCGTTTTCCTCATGTTTTAGCTCTGTCCCTAATAAATGTTTTCATTTTTCTGGTAAAAAATGAACAAAGGAACACATACAGGCCACCATTCAGGCCTATTCCTTCATTCTGCTATACCAAACTGATATACTGTGCAAGCGTGGGGGAAGTACATACCGTATACATGAGCGCTACACCAAACTGATATACTGTGCAAGCGTGGGGGAAGTACATCTCTTACACATGAGCGCTACACCAAACTGATATACTGTGCAAGCGTGGAGGAAGTACATACCGTACACATGAGCGCTACACCAAACTGATATACTGTGCAAGCGTGGGGGAAGTACATACCGTACACATGAGCGCTACACCAAACTGATATACTGTGCAAGCGTGGGGGAAGTACATACCGTACACATGAGCGCTACACCAAACTGATATACTGTGCAAGCGTGGGGGAAGTACATATCTTATACATGAGCGCTACACCAAACTGATATACTGTGCAAGCGTGGGGGAAGTACATCTCTTACAATGAGTGCTACACCAAACTGATATACTGTGCAAGCGTGGGGGAAGTACATATCTTACACATGAGTGCTACGCCAAACTGATATACCGTGCAAGCGTGGGGGAAGTACATATCTTACACATGAGCGCTACACCAAACTGATATACTGTGCAAGCGTGGGGGAAGTACATATCTTATACATGAGCACTACACCAAACTGATATACTGTGCAAGCGTGGGGGAAGTACATATCTTATACATGAGCGCTACACCAAACTGATATACTGTGCAACCGTGGGGGAAGTACATATCTTATACATGAGAGCTACACCAAACTGATATACTGTGCAAGCGTGGGGGAAGTACATACCGTACACATGAGCGCTACACCAAACTGATATACTGTGCAAGCGTGGGGGACGTACATCTCTTATACATGAGCACTACACCAAACTGATATACTGTGCAAGCGTGGGGGAAGTACATATCTTATACATGAGCGCTACACCAAACTGATATACTGTGCAACCATGGGGGAAGTACATATCTTATACATGAGCGCTACACCAAACTGATATACTGTGCAAGCGTGGGGGAAGTACATACCGTACACATGAGCGCTACACCAAACTGATATACTGTGCAAGCGTGGGGGAAGTACATCTCTTACACATGAGCGCTACACCAAACTGATATACTGTGCAAGTGTGGGGGAAGTACATACTGTACACATGAGCGCTACACCAAACTGATATACTGTGCAAGCGTGGGGGAAGTACATACCGTACACATGAGCGCTACACCAAACTGATATACTGTGCAAGCGTGGGGGAAGTACATCTCTTACACATGAGCGCTACACCAAACTGATATACTGTGCAAGCGTGGGGGAAGTACATCTCTTACACATGAGCGCTACACCAAACTGATATACTGTGCAAGTGTGGGGGAAGTACATATCATACACATGAGCGCTACACCAAACTGATATACTGTGCAAGCGTGGGTGAAGTACATATCTTACACATGAGCGCTACACCAAACTGATATACTGTGCAAGCGTGGGGGAAGTACATCTCTTACACATGAGCAGTACATCAATAAAGAAGGAAAATAGCAGAAGAGCACTAAAGCACCATTATACAAAGACATTGTTTAAAAATGTAAGCACTTTTTTTCTTAAATAATGTCATTGTATAATAGCAATAACCCACTCATGGATATGCATATCACAGGATTAACCCACACCCAGTCATGGATTATTGCTAAAATCATACTTATCCTTATCCCATAACACAAAATGGAATTAAAAACTTGAGACATCCTGATATACGATAAAGTACACTTTGGGGTGAATTATTGTAATGATATAATCAACAGATATTAGAAAATTAAAGAGGCATAGGTTATATTATATTATATATATTGTAGTATAGTTTTTTTCAAAATCTTTTAACATGTATGAAAGATAAATGGCTAATCAACTTTTTTTGAGGCTGTTGTATTCTAGCACCTAAGGACCAGTGAAGGGTCTGAGCCTAGATCCATAGTGAGATTGCTGCATTTTTAAATTTGTAAGTATTATCTCGCTATCACATGGCTATTATAATTTACTGGCAGTAACAAAATCATAAATCACTGTGAAATGTTAGAAGAATGAGTAGTCTAATATATATATATATATATATATATATATATATATATATATATATATATATATATATATAGATATAGATATATATATTATCTAGATGTAAACCAAAACATAATATGAAGCACAAGAATAAATATTAAAAAAAAATAGAGATAAAATCTAACCTTACTTACAATGCTTCTGTTCAGTGCTAGATTTATTTACAGTTCATATAACTAGAAAGTAGTCCCAGTGACAGTGTAATTTTAAGTCCAGGGTAATAAAAATTACACTGCAGAATCCTTCATTTTAGTTATTCGAATTACACTTAAACTACTTGTTTGATGCTTACTGTCCTAATAAACAGAACTAGACACTAAGTGCCCAACTTGGAGACTAATGTCATAAATCAGTAGTACTGTCATTGTGCATTTTTCTGCCCCAGGGTTATTTCACATTTAACAGTGCAAAACCAGAATTCCAGAAATAATTAGCTGATGAAACTTGTTCACTTCCCTAGATGTTTGTTGATTAGTACACTGCAAGTCTGGGTCCAGAATGTGGAGAGACTGTGAGGTTACAGCAACCTTTGGAACACACACAAAATATGACACAGTTCACTTAGCATTTTGGTCACAGCTGGTGAAATGTGTAGCCCCATATGGTTAAGTATGGAATGCAGTGATTGTAGACAGTGGATGAACACTGGGATGCAGGGAAAAGGATATCATACTTGGTAATAAACCCTTTTCCTTACTACTGAACGATGTGACAGTTCTGCTAATTTCAGAGAGCTTGTGATGATAAGTAGTAACCAGTATTATTAGATGGATTGAAATATTGCAGGAATTGGGTACTCCTCCCCTCCACAAGTGTAATTCTAAAGACATGTGTCCTTCAACAGACATCCTCATACCAGGAATCTAATGAGGGTTGGTCAAGGCTGTTGTCATGTCATGGCTTATTGATACAGGACTCTGGCCATTACTATTGTCAATCTGTATTAATATAGCTTCGAATGAATGAGAAAACTTGTATTGGGTAGACAGGTATGTACTTAGAGAATGAAACATCTTTAGAGGCCTGTTTCTTGGCTATAAAAGTTTCACTTAAAGGGATACTTGAAACTATAGGCTTCTCAGAAAAAATCCATAATCTAGCTGTTATCTGAAATCAGCTTTCCCTTTTTTTCACACACACTCTGGAAAATGCTTATTTTCATCTATAGCAAGATAAATGTGACCATTCAAGTGATCAGATATTAGTCAAGTGTCTAGTCTCAAAGCTTTGCTCTTATAACAACAGTGCTTTGTTGCTCTGCCAACCAGAAAGGCATATATTCTGATAAATGTCAGGATCAAATACTTATTTACATCTTTAGACATAAAGAGGTTGTGCTGCACCCAAGTAAATTAAAATATCATGATCCTTGCTTTCCATGTGGGTATGACTGGAAAGCATATCTGCATAACCGCCAAAATGTATCATACATAGATATTTTGTTACACTTTCCATCAAGAGAAAAGAACTAAATAAAAAAATATACGACATTAAAAGTAAAGAATGAATACAAGAAGGTTGACAAGTATACAGCGTGTATTTTGTGATATATTCCTTTTAAAAAATTATTTTGGGTGATGAGATATCCTAAAATTAAAATGAAACTGAAAAACCCTATTACATTTGGTGTGATTTTTGTGGTCCTATAGTTCATGCAACTTTTTTCATAATACCTGGTTGGCTCAATGTGTTTTTGATTTAAGCTTTTTGTCTTCTACCCCAGTATTGGAAAGGTATATGATATAGCTTCATCCAGTATAGATAGCAGTGTGTCCTTATTACCAACGAGCAACTGAAATATTAACAGAGTAACGGAGAAAAAGTTAAGACTGTCACAGTTTGGAATCTTGTGCACAGACAATTATACACCTGAAATCAGAACATTTTATGTTATGGCAACACAGCATAATTATTACATTTTGAGCACAGAGTTACGATGCTCCAAGGGTTTCAGATTAATTGGTTATTACTTTTGAAGCAACACTAATTAATCTTCATTTTGTTTTGAGTCTATAATGCATGTTCTAAAATCCCCAGAAAAGCTTTTATTGTGAGCTGACAAAAGACAAGTTGGCAGCATGAAGGGATAGATTATCAAATGAGCAAACCTTTTCTAGCACAAAAGCAGAATTCAGTAAAATTCAAAGAATCAATTTAGTCCAAGCTATAAAACCTAATATTTAAAACATGCAAACGTAGCGCTTTTGCCCCTTACAATTATGGGACCTCTTCAGAGTTCTAGTGCCTAGAAAAGGTTCACTGAGACATTTTCAGGTGCTGCTTTAAAGGAAGTTGCATCATTGTGGTGGTCTTGTTCGGCTTTGCATACTTTAGATGTTTGTTAAATGCTTATCAAACCAAAAGCAGTAAGTGTGTGTGTGTGTGTGTGTGTGTGTGTGTGTGTGTGTGTGTGTGTGTGTGTGTGTGTGTGTGTGTGTGTGTGTGTGTGTTTGTGTGCACTCCCATGTGCAGCAACCACTGCAGCTAGTTTGTCAAATGGCTAAGAAAGGCTACAATGGAACAAAATCTTCAAAAACTGAATTTCTGCCTCTACTGAAGAATAGATCAGAACTGTGCATGTATAAATCTATCTTTTTTATGTAGATTGACATTGGTTCATGAAACAGGGCTTGGTGATTTTATTAAGTACATTAACTCTTAAAGTAATTTTTACTGATGAAGCCCTCATCTTCTATAGTACTGTTGTGGTCCCTGCATTTTCTCATCTTGATAGGGTGAACAAAGTTCCTATATCGCTGCAGTTAGCCCCCCTCGCTGTACCAGTCTTTCTAATCACAGTGGCATCTGATTGATCTGCTTTTGTTCAGTGTTTTCTGAGACTTGTGGCACTTAATCCTGCTGTCATTCAAGAACTAGCAGATATTGTAGGAAATACTGACTCCGGACACCTGCTGTCATTCAAGAACTAGTAGATATTGTAGGAAATACTGACTCCGGACACCTGCTGTCATTCAAGAACTAGCAGATATTGTAGGAAATACTGACTCCGGACACCTGCTGTCATTCAAGAACTAGTAGTTATTGTAGGAAATACTGACTCCGGACACCTGCTGTCATTCAAGAACTAGTAGATATTGTAGGAAATACTGACTCCGGACACTTTGATGTTACTTTCCACTGACATAATTTTATATAGTTTAACTTAATGTTACTGAGGGCTGCTGATAGTGAACTAACTCCAAGAATTTCAAGTCAACTCTGTACTATAGTTTGGAATGTATTATCCATCAGGTGTAATGATCCAGTCTGTTATGATGTTATATTGCACAGACATACAGTATTAACTAAGCTGCAGATGAGGCAAAAGTATTAATAGTCTCAGCAGTGATTGAAAAAGGAGGAGAAATGTCCCATGGAATCTGTTCAGATTTACAATTAATCAGAAACAAATGTGAAACCAATAAAAGCGGTTATTAGCCTTAAATTCCAGTGTATAGAGCCTGGAGCAATATAGTAAAATATGGTATGTGGGGATATAGCTTTATGACTAATGACCCACCTGCAGTGATTTGCTTGTCATGTGGTACACAGAAGTTCTAGAGATATCAGGTTGTCTATGGACATCAATCAGGATAGACTTCACCTCTTGTCATTGTGTGTTATTTGTTAAGTTTCTGCCATGACCCAAAATTCCAGATATGTAAAAAAGGTCAGAAATAGAAAAGTATTTCTCTGACAGATAATGATTGTTTGCCCATCAGCTTCACTGATTTTCACATAGGATTAACTGTAGAACCTATTTAACCACAGTCATATTTTCTTACTTTTCTTAAGCATTTCACTGTCTTTTCCATGACAAATTTAATGCCATTGCTGTTTTAACCATATTGCCCAAGCAAAAAGTCTATTAAGTCTTTCACTTCCCTTTCTGTAAAAAAACACTTCCTTATGTGTTACTGAGCCATCCATTTTAGTTATTTTACATTCTTAGTTTTAAAAAGATGTAATTGACAGTTTATGAAATTCAGTCTGTTATATTGCCAAGAAATAAACACAACTTTAACTCATAATTTCAAAAATTAAGTTGCTAGACATTTAAAAAAAACAGAAACATTTATGTATGGAGCCCACCTGAAGGGCTGCACCTCCCACTTCCCTTGTCACTTAATCAACTCCCTGCTCACTGCACTTCTGAGAAAATTGTGTTCCCCAGTTTGGCAGCCTTGGAAGGAAAGCATTGTTTCGCTATCCTTCTTTCAGCATAACAACTCTTTTCATAATAGTTAAAGACTCCACTTTAGTCAGTTGCAGTTCCAAAAGGACCAAAAGATACCTTAAGTCCACTATATTTAAATACTTGGTGGGAACTATCTTTGTGTAAGATGTTACCCACATGCACTCTGTAGAGCCCAGAAGCAGTCCTCTTGTAAAACATATATTAACTTCTATAGTCTCTCCTTATGAGATTTCAAATGCAGAATATACATTTTATTTTTGCTCTGAAATAAACTGTTGCAAGCATTCAGTATATTTGCAATGATAAGACCACCAGAACTGCCAACACGATTGATTGGTTCTTTCTAGCTGCCCATATCTAGGTAAGAACCTCTTGTTTTGAACTAATAATGCCTCAATCCCATTCATTCCAAAAGCCCACTTACCTTCCTCTTTGCTTTGTGACATAGGTTCATAAGTAGGTACTAGGCTATCTGCCCAAGGGTATTTATAAGCCTAGCCAGAGTGTGTCGGCTTTCGCCTCCCCATTGATTAATTAACTGAGCCTCTGTCAAGTAGAGCCAATGAAGTGATCCCAGGTGTGTATTTTCTGTTACCCATCCACTCGTCAAGGTTTCTCTTGAAGAGTATTAGTGAGGGGCTCTGCCTAATGTAGTTAGGAATTTTGTTCCAAAGCATGGGGAGTCTCTGTGACAGGAATCTATCCCTCCAGCATGTTCTATTTATTGTTGTGGCGAGGTTTAGTTCACAAGAGCGCATGGCTCGCAGTGACTTGGATTTCTTTAGGTGGAGTATGTCCATCAATTCTGAGTTGGACATGGCTTTGTAAGTCAGGCAGAGATCACTTCTGAGTAAGCGATATGCCACTGAGTACAGCCGGGGTTTGTTCAGTCGAGCTGCATAGGACATATGTTTGAGGTCAGTAATCCTCTTGGTGAGGTGCTTTTGTGCTTTTTCCAGCTGTTGGAAGTGTCTTGTGAGGTACATCCCAAATGGGACATTGTACTCTATGATGGGTCTGATGAGTGACGAGTAGAGGGGCACTATAACCTCTTTATTTCTAGATTCGAACCCTTTAGTAATTAGATGGGCCACACAGAAGGATTTCCTAACTACTTTGGCAATATAATTGTCAAAGGAGAGATTACTATCTACCTGGATCCCCAGATCTCTTATTACCTCTTCTGTATTTAGGGGGCTGCCGCCTATGTGGTAATTCATGGGTGTTTTGTTTTTCCCAAATGGGATGACTATGTATTTTTTGGCATTTAGCTTGAGGCCAAAACTTTGACACCATGTTTCTATTTCAGTAAGGCCTTTTTGAAGGATGTCTGTGTCAGACGGAGAGTCAGTTATGGCTCCCAGTTTGCAGTCATCGGCGAACTTGGTTAGCCATAGTCCTCCTGTGTTTGCTTGTACTTCTGAGAAGTATATGCTGAACAGTAGGGGTCCCAGGACCGAGCCTTGTGAGACACCACTTGTGACTGGTTTAGAGTCGGACCTGGAGCCTGCTATTCTTACCGTGTGAGTTCTGTCTGTAAGCCAGTTGGCAACCCATCTTGTGATATAGGGGTTTATGTTCAGGCTGGTGAGTTTTTCTGTAATACCCAAGTGAGGAATGGTGTTGAATGCCTTGGCAAGATCAAGGTAGGCTGTGTGAACCACCTTTCCCTCGTCTATGGCCTTAGTGACTGTCTCGAAGAAGTCAATCAGGTTTAGTAGGCATGATCTGCCCTTAACAAAGCCGAACTGGGTCGGGTCAAGTGTTTGGATGTTCCCAATGTCTTTGTTAATGAGTTCCATGATGATGCGCTCCATAGCCTTGCAGACCAGGCTAGTCAGGCTTATGGGGTGATAGTTACCAAGGTCAGTTGTGGCCCCTCCTTTGTGGAGTTGAATAACCGTTGCTGTGTGCCATTCTATGGGCACATAGCCTGTGGAGAGGCTGAGGTTGAACAGCGTGTTTAGGTGGGGGGTTAGTTCATTCTGTAGTTCATGCAAGACACAGCCTGGGACACCATCTGGCCCCATTGATGCTTTGTTTTTGGCTTTTGAAAGGGCTGTTTTCACCTGTGCTTCTGTGATTTCCGAGGACACTACACTTTTCCGATATTGTTGTGGGCCCTTTTGAAGGTGAGAGGGAGGTGAACTTTGCACTGATTCTATCTGCCAGGATGTTGGCAATATCAGTAGGTTCAGTATATTTTGTTGTTATATTTACATTGCTTCATTACTTTCAGGTAATCTGATATGACTGCACTGGAGTCCCTTCACATGCTTTTCATTACAAGTGGATTCCTTTAATTTAAGCTAAACAGTTTCTCACCATTTCTCTAATCCTGCCAACTCACGTTATCTTTTCTTTTCTTGTATGTCACTCTACTTGGATAACTTTGTGTCAAAAGCAAAATAGCCTACCTTTACTTCAGTCATTACTATAGGTGTTGAAAATACCCTCTCCCAGTGTGAGATAAAACTAGTAAGCATCTTTTTATCCAAGTGGAATCTGCATATTTCTCTATATTGAATTCTAGCTCCCAGCCATTTTCTAAACCTATGACACCAGGCATACACACACCATTGACATATCCAGTGACTTGTCAGATAACATGCTAAAATCTAATTTACCTATATCCAGTCATTTTTAACCTACTGCAAGAATCAGGCAAGTACTCCCTTAATTCGCAGCATAAAAAATTGCAAAACATTTAATACTTTCAGAGTTTGTATTTAACCCAAATATTACATCTTTCATTTGAAAGGAAACAGCATATATTCAACAAGAAAGTACCCAGTATATGTGTCACATTTACCACTTTATCCTATCTTCCTGAACATGTCTAATACTAATCCTTAGATCAAGTAAGATCCATGTTTTTTAAGTACTTTTTATTTCTTTAGTGACCTTAGACCCTTAATAGAAAGGGTGAAAACTGGAGCACCTGGTGAAAATCCATGTGGACAAAGGGAGCACATGCAGTCTCTATAAGGAACTGAGCAACACAATCAAGAGCTGTGATGCAGCTATGGTAACTCACTCCGTTATATGACAACATTGCAAAAACTAAATGCAGCAGTGGTAACTCACTACATTATATGACAATATTACAAAAAATAAAATAAGTCAATGCAGCAGTGGTTACTCACTACATTATATGACAATATTACAAAAAATAAAATAAGTCAATGCAGCAGTGGTTACTCACTACATTATATGACAACATTACAAAAGCTAAAATAAGTCAGTGCAACAGTGGTAATTCGATACATTATATGAGAACATTACAAAAACTAAAATAAGTCAATGCAGCAGTGGTAACTAGCTACATTATATGAGAACATTGCAAAGACTAAAATCAGTAGATGCAGCAGTGGTAACCCACTACATTATATGAGAACATTACAAAAACTAAAATAAGTCAATGCAGCAGTGGTAACTCGCTACATTATATGGGAACATTACAAAAACTAAAATAAGTCAATGCAGCAGTGGTAACTTGTTAAATTATATGAGAACATTGCAAAAACTAAAATAATTCAATGCAGCAGTGGTAACTCGCTACATTATATGAGAACATTACAAAGACTAAAATAAGTCGATGTAGCAGTGGTAACTCGCTACATTATATGAGAACATTACAAAGACTAAAATAAGTCGATGTAGCAGTGGTAACTCGCTACATTATATAAGAACATTACAAAAACTAAAATAAGTCGATGTAGCAGTGGTAACTCGCTACATTATATGAGAACATTACAAAGACTAAAATAAGTCGATGTAGCAGTGGTAACTCGCTACATTATATAAGAACATTACAAAAACTAAAATAAGTCATACAGTTACTGACTGACATGAAATTAGCAGTACAGGTTGGATGATCAGAAAAGGGGTGTGTTCTGTAAGATGCCTAGGATGTGTTTCATCTCCTGGGCTCAGGTAGATTTGGAGTGTCAGATAATATGGGATCTATAAGAGATTGGAGAGGATTCAAATGAGAAACTGTGTGAGCTAGAGATGTCAGTGGGCTGGCAGGAAAGGACACAGCAGTACTGGAAAGCAAAGAGAGTTAGTAGCCTGCCAGACAGTTGAGCCCAGAAAAGCTAAAGAGAAATACAGAATATAGGCAGGCATGGCAATTTTTGTTCCTTTTTTATTTTGTAGGTTTACATTTTTCACTTTGTTCATTACTAGAGGTTTTAATGCATACGGATGGGCCTGAATTAATATTAAACAGTTAATAACTTTAAATAAGTATGCTATTTTGTACTGTTGATCTGTGTTTGTACATTGTTTATTAATTTATAGCTTCTGGCTTTTAGTATTTCTATCACAGGGCAAAATAAATAATTTATTTTTTTCTTTACCATTTTTTTCTTGTATTTTTAAATATGTGTGTGTGTGTGTGTGTGTGTGTGTGTGTGTGTGTGTGTGTGTGTGTGTGTGTGTGTGTGTGTGTGTGTGTGTCTGTATATACATTGTTTGTGCTGAAGGGAATGATGATGCATTTGTCTGCATTCAGTTTGAGACCGTGACTAATACACCAGTCATTGGTCTGCATGAGACCCTACTGGAGTATACTGACATCATTTGGGGACTCAGTAATTGCACCTAGTTTGCAGTCATCTGCAAACTTGGTCAGGCACAACCCTTTAGTTTTGACCCGAACTTCTAAGAAGTATATACCAAACAGTAGGAGGCCCAGCATTGACCCCTGTGGCACCCCTCTGGCAACAAGTCTTCTGTTTGATGTGGAGTCACCCACTTTGATAGTGTGGGTCCAATTTGTGAGCCAATTGGCAACCCATCTTACAATGAAGGGGTTTCCATTCAGTTTGCTAAGTTTATTGCTAATGCCTGAATATAACATTGTATTGAAAGCCTTTGCCAGGTTGAGGTATGCTGTGTGCACATATTTGCCCTTGTCATTTGCTGTGTCCACATTTTCAAAGAAATCCACCAGATTTAACAGGCAGGTCTGCCATTCACAAAGCCAAATTGGGTAGGATCCAGGGTTTGGAGATCACCTATGTCTTTATTTATGAGGTCCATAATGATACGTTCCATGGCCTTACAGCAGGGGCAGCCCACGCTATTGGACTACAGGACTGCAGCCCCCCAGCTATAAAAGAAAGAAGAAAGACCCCATCTATAAAAGATAGAAGAAAGAAACTAAAATACAAAAGGACAAAAATTGCAGACCTTTGCACATGCGCACTAGCGGCATTTCCGACATCCAGACTGCTGCTGAACTAGTTCGTAGCATGTGCAGAGCTCCGGACAGATTCAGCAGCAGTCTGGATTAGAAACACAGCAGTCAGGAGCATCCCAGAAATCTATGCAGTTAGTTACAACTGCATAGACTGGAAAGGGATCGGACTACAATGTCTGCAGGCTGGCCTGCTCTTGCAGGAAGGAAGGACTTCACCACGGATTGTGCAGGAAGGAAGGAGTACCACGGGATGTAGCTTAGCGAGTGGAGTGATATACAGCAATGGAAGGCCCTGGACCCAAGTAAGTGTATTACAAGCAATGGTGTGTGTGTGTGTGTGTGTGTGTGTGTGTGTGTGTGTGTGTGTGTGTGTGTGTGTGTGTGTGTGTGTGTGTCTGTGGAGAGGCTTTTAGTGACAGAGATTACTTTGGGACAAGAAATGCAGCCACGGACAAGTGCTCGATTTGTCTCCATAGGAGATGTGTTAGTGTCTGTGTAATGTGTCGCTGATCATTTGATTTCAGTGACACTGTGTTTTAGGCCAAGAGACTTTAAGCTGCCTTAAATGTGGGCTTTTGTTCTTTGAGAGACATCAGAGAGACCACTCTTTTGCAGACCTGCCACACTATGACAACAGTTTAAACATATTGATAGGTATGGTTGCCCAATGGTGGCACTAGGCTGTAATATTTTTTTACAGATTTTGTGATGTTATGGGTGATTAGTATAGGCATAGCTAACCGCAATACTGTTTCTCAATAACATCATAACATTCTGTCCATGATATCAGAGTTCATTATCGGCAGACATTATCAATGATGTTCCAGAACTGTATTTCAATGCAGATGTTTGCATTTGTATACTCTGTAGCTTCACTTGGTGATTGTTGAAAGGCAGTGTCTGTAGGACTTCAGTATAAGTAACAATCCTGCTGTGCTCTAAACACATCAAATGAAATTACAATAAGTGTGTGTGTGTGTGGGGGGGGGGGGGTGATCACTCCCTCCCAGTGTGCCATTGCAGCACATAATCAGTTATGTTAACAGAAGAAATTTAAAGTTTTTTTTAATATTTTACTTAGGTGCTATAATCATTTTTGAACAAGTATATTTGGCATCAACAAAAAGAACAGTTGAACTCAGTTATTTTGCCATTTACACCCTCACATTTAGGTACATACTGATGTGCACTGGGAACCATAGTAATGGACTTACAAAACCCAGCGTATTGAATGAGTCACTGAAAACTTTAACAAATTTAATGATGACCAGCTATTTTTTGTAAGTGGCATTCACTATTGTATCATTTCTGTCTGGGGACTTTGTCACTCATTCCAGCCTATACATAACTTTATGGCAAACATAAGCCATGACAAACTGAAAATCCAGTTTGACAGCATCTTTTACTGACTTCTTGTGTTTTACTATTTCTCATATTAAGCTTTATAAAATTCTTCACTGTTTTGTTTGTGTCTTTCGGCTTTTCCCAGTTAGGGTTCGCCACAGCGGAACTCCGGTCCACTAATGATTGGCAGTAGATTTTTACTTACTGGCTTGCAAAATTCTTCACTGTTATATCTCATTTAAATGAGTAGGATTCAGTGTTACTTTTATTTACAATAAGAGAATGATGCTACACATGTGTGTGTATATGAAATGTCCCAGTTGCTGTATACTGCTGGCTAGAGAGAACATGTGGTGGGTAGAGAATACTTGAGGCTTGAACCCTGTACCTTGGGTGCAGATGGCAAGGGCCTGAATTCCCTACCCACTGCCATTCGTAAAAAGTTTGCAGATTTTTGCCTCATATTTGTTCTGTTCTGTTCCTCATAAAATCTGTGGTTTCTGTATTTTTGTTTCCTTGCACAGTCAGTAGTGTAGTGCTGCATTGGTAGCATTGTTGTCTGAAAGCTACATGTTCTCTGGTTTGATTCTTGGCTGGGGTGCCTTCTGTGTGGAGTCTGCATGTTCTCCCATCTTGCAAAGGCATATGTCTGGAGTGTTTTTCCTTGGGCCTCTTCTAAAAATTGGCTTTTGTTCCAAGTCAGACTTTCCTGGTTAACAAATGTTAAATAAATAAAAATAACGGGCATTTGAATTTCAGACTTCATATTCTTCAGAAAGTACATGGTAACACAAAACCTTTTATTCTAGCAATTTTCTAAGTTTATAACTTGGATATTTGAAATTTGTCCCTATTTTTGGGACTGTATTCCCCCTTTATTGGCTTCGTCCAGGGTTTTTGTGCTAAGGTTGAGAGCTATGGTGAGAACTGAATTCACTGAATATGTTTGGGGCTGTATTCCCCCATTATTGGCTTTGCTTGGGTGTTTTGTGCTTAGAGGTTGAAAGCTATGGTGAGAAATGAATTCACTAAATGGTAGTCATTTACATTTCAGTCTTCCTCTGCTTCACAGAGCAGATGATTTGGCATAGTGATATGTTGTTCTGACTGTTTTACACAGGGTCCTGGATTCAATACTTCGCAGTGAAATGTATGGGGGTAACACAGCATTTTATTATAGCAACTTTCCAACATTATACAAGCGATGTTTGAAATGTGTCCTGGTTTTTGGGCTTTTGCCCCCCACCCCAATAAATTTTGGCTTTTTCCAGATTTCTTGTGTTGCAAAGTTCAGAGATACAGCTGAGTGTCAAGTAGATTTTGCAAGAAGCTGAGAGCTGCAGGGGAGCAAAAGTTTAGTGCTGCTTATGCTAAGTTGGCTTGCATTGTTAATAACACATTAGGTAGTATACTTGCTTTTGGTGTAGAAGGCTGTGGGTTCTACTCCCACAGGAGGTAGATACCTTGCTGATATTGTACTGTGTTATAAAGGGGGTGGATACTGCAGTCTTTTTTGGCAAAGATACCTTGTAACTATGAACCTGTATCAGTTTGCCATCCATTCCCTATTGCAATATTACTAGCTTATCATTTTTTAATGCAACATAGGCAATTTATTCCTCAAGGGCAACAGGCATTTTATTTGTAGATGAAACATTGAAATATAAAGTTGTTTGCTAGCATCAACCTCTTCATTAGTTACATATTTCTTTAATGTGGAATTATTTAGATGACTTTTACGTCCGCAGATATTGTGCATGTGTACTGACACTGGTGGACTATAGAAGTTTGAGTAGACTTTTATGATGGAAATGTTCTGAATTGGGCAGTTTTGTCATTATTGGTGCATGCATTTTGTTTCATTGTTTACGGAAAAAATGTTCTGAATTAGGCAGTTTTGTCATTATTGGTGCATGCATTTTTTTTCATTTACTGGAAAAATGTTCAAAACAATAACTTTAAAACACCCTCTAACAACTGTACTGTATTGTACAAGGAATATAATTTAATACAATTGAGCACGTGTATGTTTCATGTGCAAGGGGCCTATGATTTGAAAACAGCCCAAAGTTAATCTTTATCTGCCACTGGCAAATGTATTTTATTTGAATATGGGTTTCAATGCTGTTTCAATGAATGTGAGTTTCAAGGGCAGAGAAGTTTTAATGCTAAGTCTATTTTCATTGTGAGACTGCATTGCTTTGTTTAGCAGATATCTATTAGTATTTCTGCTGTAAAATGCAAAATAAAACTTTCAAATCCAAATAATTGCAGAAGTAAAGCAGTATGCACATTACAGTGTTTTTGATAAATGGGGCAAAATAAACAAGGAATGAGACATGGAATGGCTGCAGGGGGGAGGCTCCATTTGACCATGATTTTGTGAGGGAGGAAGGACAGCAAACTCAAAGATAGCCCCAGCTGAACTATACCTCTCAACTTTCCAGATTTTTACAGAATGAATAGATTTTTGCTTCTTATTTTTGGTTTGTTCCTCATAAAATTTGTGTTTTTTTGGCAAATCATTTAGGAATTAAGTCACTATTAATGACAGACATTGAGTTTCAGATGTTATAACCTTCAGAAAAATGCATGCTAAAGCAAGACCAATTATTCTATCAACTGTCTTAAGTTTATACAAGAGCAATTTTTAGTACTGTTTGTATGTTCTCCCAATATATTTGGCCTTGTCCATATTTCCTGCATTAGGAGGTTGAGAGGTACGTGCAAATAAATTGCTTTATAGAATTAGGAATATCCAGACCTCTCAACTGTCCCCAATTTTGGCTCAAAATGTTGCTCTCCCCCTAATAATCTCTCCGCAAAATGGCAATTTTGGAAGAAAACGTGGAGGGTTTACAATTATAAATAACTGTAATGATCAGAGTTACAGATTACTTTTATTTCAGAAATGCATGTAGATTCTCATATTTTGTCAGCTGCTCAAGTTAACAGTACTAATATTAAAAATGTGTCCCTTCTCTGATAGGTACTCAGCTGTATTGTGTGGCAATTTTATATTTTTGCATCACATTTTTGTTCCATTTTTCATAAAATTGTGGTTTTCTGGCAAATTAGTGGTAAATCATTAAAGATTGAAGTTAGAAAATAATGGCAGACATTTGAGTTTCAGACTTCATACCCTTCAGGAAATTCATACTAATGCAAGACCTACTACTATTCTATTATCTTTCTAAGTTTATAAGAGCTTCTTCTTCTTCTTTCGGCTTTTGTTTATAAGAACAATATTTAAAAATGTTCCTTATTTTTGGGCCTCTGTCCCACTTCTGTGTATGGCTTTGTCCAGATTTCTTGCTCTGAGGTTGAGAGGTATGAGTGTCAGAGCCATCACTGTCAGCCAGAGACATTTCAAATTGTGACATACTTGTTGCACCCCACTCCCCCATGTATTGACTCTGGATGTGTCCAAGCAAGGCAAGGAGCAGGTGTGCAGTGTAAGCGTGCAGAGTATTCCACTGTCCAAAATACACACAAGTACGACAGTGGCTTTTCATCTGTCCTTGATTTTGCAGAATGTTCTGGTTTTCTGTCATATTTTTATACTATTGATTTATGCTTCTAATTATTCAGAAAAGGCATGCTGTCGCAGTGCCCTGTTGCTCTGTGTTTAAGTGGCAATGCTTTAATGACCATCGGGTATGCTTGTTGGAGATTGTAAGGTACAAGTAAGCTTTAATAAGCATACTGTTAAAGAATTACCAACATTGAAAGCCTTTTTGTTGTTGCCATGCAGAGAATATTTGCATAACTAGATAATGTATAAGCCTTAGGTATTGAAATGCATATGACAGTATTTGTAATAAAAGACAGGCTTACAGTATTTTCAGAAGCTCATTACATTTGTTGGAGACTTGCAGTCATCTTAGCAGGCTTTACCTGTAAACTAAACAGAATGCCAATCTATCATGTGTGGTCCAGAACCTGTGCAGTAATCTTTTAAGCAGTTTATCTTGAGCTTGTTTAATGTTTGCTGTTCATTTTCTACTTTGCTCATGTCTTCCCCATGAAACAAGTAGATAGTTGTTGTCAGGCAGCAGGTCTTTTTTGGATAAGAAACGTTTTTACAAGTGGGGGTATCACAGAAATTGCTATTTTCAGCATGTTACTTGGTAATTTTATAAAGTTGAATATAAATTATAATTAGAACTGCAGTGCAAGGAGAAGTGGTTTGAGTTGAGTGCTGCTTGTTTTTTTTTATACTTGATTTTGACTGGCATTCCAGTAATGTATTTAAAAAGTAATTTATTTTTCATGGCTCACAGCCTTTATCTTTCCATCTAGATATTAAGTAAGCTGTCATGTAGTCAATGTATTGAAATATTTTTTCTTCTACACTTCATTTTGTCTTGATTGGACTCTCGTAATGACGGTTTGGCACCCAGGGCAGCGTATTTAATTAAAGTTCCAGTTGTTGTGGTTTTAAGCATAGCTCCACCCCTTTCTGGTTGGCCACACCCATTCCCATTGGCTCCCCCCATTCAGCTGTCTCCTGCAGCCCCCCATTTAATTTGAAGTCACCAGCCGCCACTGCCTTACAGATGAGTCTGGTCAGGCTTATGGGTCTGTAATTCCCCGGGTCTGTGGTTAGGCCACCTTTGTGGAGGGCAATAACTGTCGCTGTTCTCTATTCTGCAAGAACAAAGCCTGTGGTTAGGCTGTGATTGAAAAGGGTACTTACTGGTGATACTAGTGTATGTTTTAGCCTGTAAAGAAGATAGCCTGGGATGTCGTCTGGTCCCATAGAGGCTGTGTTTTTTGCCTTGGACAAGGTTTTGAGGACCTGCTCTTCAGATATGTTGAGTGGAGGGAGAATTTGGGGAAGGTTTGTTGTAAATTAGAAGGGGATAAGGCAGTGCAATTTTCGCCAAACCTATCTGCTAGCTGGTTTGCTGTCTCTTTGGGATCAATGTGCGTGATACCATTCACCACCAGTTCTGCACATACTTGGGTCCTACCCTTTAGGTTATGTACGTAGCTGTAAAAGGCCTTATGGTTATCCTTGGCTGTACTTGCTAAGTTTCTCTGAAAGGAAGGAACCCCTGGAGGATTTGACAAGTGATGTGACATTACTATAATACAGGGTAGGGGAATTTGTTCTTTCCTCCAGTATTGTACATTCTTAGAGTAAACCCTGCACCTTGTGTCTTTAAGGCAAGCACCTTAACCATTATGTTATCATATATATATATATATATATATATATATATGTATATATAAAAGCTACACTTCACTTGAATTGAGCATCAAATGTGTGTAGATTAATTAGGTGTGGGTTTGGGGGAGAAATACAAAAATGTCTAGATATTCTCAAGGTTTTGGCATAAGAGACTGTTTGTGTGAGTGTAAGAGGGTCTTGGTTAGTGTGTGTGTGTGTGTGTGTGTGTGTGTGTGTGTGTGTGTGTGTGTGTGTGTGTGTGTGTGTGTGTGTGTGTGTGTGTGTGTGTGTATGGAAAAACTGCCTAGATTAGTGTCACTAAGCCCCCTGCTCTATCTTGCTAATACCTCATAATCTTAACCCATGCCTTGACTCTAGCCTTATACTAACAAAACCTGAGTATAATAGTGACACTATTTAGTCACATTTGTACTGAATGCAGTTGGATCATTGGATGTTGGTGTTCTGATCAAAAAAGGAAACTTTTTCTTTTTGCAGTTTTTTTTGTAATATTTTAAGCTGTTTGATATGTTAAATTTCTAAATGCTGGCATAAGTTTCAATGCAGTTTAATTTCAATAATTCCATATACACTCTCTCTCTCTCTCTATATATATATATATATATATATATATATATATACATACATATATATGAATTTATGTCAACAAATCAAACATCCTGAATGTCAAGTGACATAATAGTCACATCAAGAATGAAAAATTGAGAAAAAGCAACAAAAACATTTTTTTTGCAGGATGTGCACCTCCCATTCCCCTTGCTAATTATATATTCTAGCTCCAAGATTGCACAAGAATGGAGAAAGGGCCAGTTCCCTAATCCCTGTTGTACCCCAATCGCACAGTGCAGATTTCCTATTTCTCCCTAAATGATGATATTTCCAAAGTTGACAGTTGATATATCCAATAGATATTTATTTAGATATAGATATATGATTAGTTGTATAATGTAGAATGCATAAATGCTCAGATATAAAAACATTGATCCCAAAAGATGGAAACACAAAACAATGGAAAAAAATAAAAAAGTATTTTATGCAGGTAGCAAGGACCCCTGCACCCCCACACACACCACCTGCAAATTATATATACCAACACTGAGATCTCACACCAGCAGGGAAAGGGCAAATTTACATTCCTCGTTTTGCTGCAACCTCACATACTCAGAAGTCAGCAATACCCAAAACTAAGAAACATCAGTCTCTTAAGTGCACAAAACCAACATTTGCTATTCCCAGTGTTCAACCAAATGAACTGTAAATATATATATACATATATATATATATATATATATATATATATATACATGTGTGTGTGTGTGTGTGTGTGTGTGTGTGTGTGTGTGTGTGTGTGTGTGTGTAGGGTTTCCGACAAGTTACCAAGTTACTGAAATGGTATACTATAAGTCATAATACTGAATTTGCAATGTTGAAATATTAAAATAAAAATATTAAGATGATGAGTTCAAAATTTCTAATAAAATAAATGTAAGGGCAACAAAGATTGCATTCCCTAAGGGATCTTTCTCCCATGTTATTTATTTATTCATTTATTTGTGTGTGGGTTTTATCTTTATTTTTGTTTGCTAACAAGAGTTTGATATTATTTGCTGACAGTCTGTGTTCTGATGGAGTTTATCTATGCATTAGATGTACACTACAGTAAATATTTTTGAGTTTTGCAGTTGAATATTTCAACCTTGAAATTCAGTATTGTGAATTTCAGCTGATCACTACAACTTTTAATATTTCATTGCACAACAAATTGTCAAGTGTGTTGGTGTGTGTAATCAGGTAATTGGGTACCAATACATATTAGCTGATTTATTACATTGACTTTAAACACTTTCCTTAGAGGACCAAGTTTAATGCTGGTGGATGTAATTGATAAAGTCAAAGTCATTTTAACTTATCAGATTGAAAATTAGTAGCAGAATGGACATCAACATGGAAAAAGATGCACTTTAGTAGATTTAATGATATTTTCACTTTAAATGAGCATTAAATGTAATAATCTGAAGGCATTCACTAGAATTATAAGTAGAATTTGTATCATCACTGTTTCTTTGTTCCTGGTGAAATTTACGAGGTAAGGGACAATATCATACTTTTCTTGGAAGACTGTTGTTATACCATCTTTTCCACATCTGAAATGATCTGCATTCATGGTATTAGGTTTCATCTGCACTATTACATAAGCTGGTACCTGATTTAGGCTGTAATTTGATTCAGGAATAGAAAATTAGCATTTTTATTTTGTTTTATTCAACAGTATAAGATGATAGCCATCCCTGTACAGTAACTATAAAATATTTTACTCCATTCAGTCATACCTGTCGACCAAACTGAAATTCTTTGGCATTTACCAGTTTTGAGGTCCAAATAATGGGGTGCCGTGAATTCCCAAGTGGGCCCCTTTATTCCCAAATTTCCCAGCTTTTTTAAAAAAATTTTCCAGCAATTTTCTGCTGATGTCATTACGTGCAGAGACGTGTGTGATGATGTCAGTGTCATGAGCAGCCTACCAGCCTGTCAGAATTCAGCTGAGGGGATAAGGGGTGTGACTATTGACTGACTCACTGTACTTTGTTTTAATTTATGGGCAGCAGCAACATGTGTAAGACTAGCATGTGTCTCGGACTGCAGGTCTGCAGCAGCTAAGCTAAGAGCTTCCTTCAAGTTGAAGAGCAGAGTCAGTTTAGAGAGGGTCAGCACTGGACTACAGGCTACAGCTTGGACTGAGAGAGCAGCAACAGTGTTTCTTTTATTTTTAATTAGAAGTTTAGATTGATACAGTGTCAGCTGGCGAGCCTACCCCATCCCCAGGCAAGCCGTTCATTTCAAAGTGGAGCAGGCAGCAGCATCAACAGTCTCATCAGACTCAGGTCAAAGTGGTAGTGGCATTTCATTTCTTTCTTTGTTTCATGTCTTCAGTTTGTAAATGGCATATGCTGAATTTAGAACAATAATAAATGCTATTCACATTATAAACTACATGTAATGTAATTCATATAAACATAAGATGGGCAAATTTCAAAATTTTAGTCTAAGATTTACACTGCATTTAGCTTTAAGCATGAGAAAACTGACCCCCTTGTTTTCTTATTCTGGGGATTTTGAACCATAGGCATATGCATGATGTTATAACATCTAAGAGCACATGCTTGCTGTTGTTATGACTGCTCATTTATGTTTGTATAGTTGTGTCTGCAACATCAAAAGTACAGCAGATAAAAGAAAAGCTATAAAGATAAGACAAGCTTGCCTCGTGCCATTAAGTACAATAATGAAAATGCTGGCTATATTTTTGTAATTTTAATAGCTTTTATTACCTTGGAGATAATTATAATTAGATAAAGATGTGGCAGAATGAAGACCACCCCAGAAGGAGGGAATGTGTACTTTTACTCTACATAAAGAAATTCAGTCACTGACCTTCTCTATTTTAATTCTGAGTCTTCATGCCGTTAGTTTCGTTTCTGTGAGTCACAACTATTCTAAATATAAGTTAACTTTTGCACGCACATGCATGGCAATATACACCATAAATATTAAAGTAGATGGCCATACTTATTGAAAATTCCATAGTTATGATCCTGCATATGTACCTTTTAACACTCCTTTACAACTCTGATATTTTGCTCTTATTATGATCTGTATAGGTATCAACCACTAAATTCATTTAGCATGCATCTTGATTTATGCCACATCTCATTCTTAGAGCACATTTCCTTTGCACATCTCGGCATTTGCTCTCCATAACTATTCTCCAGCTACAACACATATGTTCCATCTGTGATACACTTACCACTGACAAATGCATGTAAGCAATTCCATTCCTATTAGATGAAAGTGTAACTGTATAACTTTACTAAATTCATTAAGTTATTACTTGGGGTGTTTTCACCCGGAGTAGAGAGAAGTCAATTATGTGTGTGCTTTAAGGACTTGATAAAGCTCTGGGAAGAGTGCAGTTGGTTATTTTTGTATTCAATTAAATGTTTGTATACTTTCCTTTTCTTTGCTCTGGATTATAACTGGACCGGTAATACATTGCTTGGTACAAAGTGTGTCTTGTAGCTTCATACAAAACTGTAGACTGAAGTCTGGCGCTCAGATTTTTCCTGTCCAGGCATGCAGTATAATTACTTGTATCTGTGATGCATGCAGTATAATTACTTGTATCTGTGATGCTCAGGTAGGTCAAAGAGAAGGTGTTCTTCTAATTGCTGTACTACTTCATGTCAGAACATAATAAGTAGTAATAATCTTGAACAACATAAACATCAAATTAGCCAGCCATACATCAGCTGTTAGAGAAACGATTGCCAAATGCATTATTTGATTCTTATTCATAATGTCCTGACAACTTAATCAATTTCTTCAACATAGTGGTTATGTTCATGACAACAGAGGAAGAAGAACACGCACTATTTTCTCAAAATAATTATATACACTCTGGTATATCAGCAGTGAAGCACCTTTACCTACAAAATGCTTGCTGATTCTGTAAAATCATGTTATGTACTAGCTGTCCAGAGAGAGTCCAGACTGTTAATATGATGAGACATAACACACTTGGGGTAGACTACTCTTACTCTGTACCTTGCCCAGCTTGCATTGATTTGTGTTTCGGTCTAGATTAAACATCTTGGTAGCAATTGCTCAAATATTTCTAGCAGGGCTTATAATAAATTTAATGCATACTTATAAAGAAATCAACCTCGAACTGTACTCTCCAGCATTAATAATGCTTATATTATACTCCTGCAGTTTGTACCCCTTGAACTTTTGTATTTCAGTTGTGTAAAGATGTGGATGCAGGAGAAATGATTTTTCATTGCCAGCCTTTTCTTCATTTTACATTTAAATGTTGGCATCCCACAGTTCCATTGGAGTGGGTGAGGTTATACAATTATGTATGCAAATGTTATGTTAATCAGCATACAGATTTGTACCTATTTTTCATGGGCCTCTGTCCATATTTTTGATGTTTCCAGGTTGAGAGGTATGCATTCAGCCCTGGAACATAAGGCTGCAGATAATTCTGTCAGATTCTATAAGTTATTTATTGGAACTTGCCAAAAAAGTTGCTGATGCATTTTGGCTCTAGTATATCAGGGATGACTCATGAGGTAGTAATCTATATTTTTTTATTCCTTATAATGTATTTTCTTTATTCCTTATAAGAGGTCATGGGTAGGTTGGGTGTTTTGAGAATCCAGGTTGTAAGAAAATGTGTTATTCCATTATTTCCTGCCCCTTTGTGTGAGCTTGTTCTGTCTAGCTCTATATCCCTAAAGCATTTGTGTTTGCTTTGTTATAAAGTTTCACTGTATTTCCTTCTCTTGAATTGTAATGTGCCCTTCTTTTTAAAGAATTTTCAGTAAATGTTCTCTGCAGGAATTTCATTCAAATGTGCTATGATGTTCAGTATGTTTACAAATGATCTTTCTATTTGATCTCTAAAGTGCCATGTTGAGTAAAATGCTTTCTCTCAATTGTCATTATTTGTGAAGTACCCTGCATGCCTGTAATGCAATAATCAGGAGCATTTTACTGGAAACTTAACAACCTAATTTCTTATATGATCCACAGATACTGATTTTATCATAATACTTCAAACTTTTAATATCTTGAAATAAAAATATAAAACATTATCAGCCTTGCCTCTTGGTATAATTAAGCAACTATGCTCTGTTTATGCAACATAACCCAGTAAATACTTACAAACTGGACACCATCAAAGCATGTGTTTTTATATTAGGAACAAAGAGATGTACAATACCCTTCAGCAAATTCTGATAGTTCATTAGGTAAGGGATTGACAGGATAAAGTGAAGAATTTTTTCCATTAGGTTTTACACATCAAATGTTGCCAGTATGGGCAGCACATTTAGTAGAAACGTCCATGATTACATCATCATCTGCTCCCATGTGGCTGGTGATCCAGATTGAGATAATAGTCCAGGTGCCAGAAAGTTATCCTGGGATTCAGTGGTGGGCAGGTAAAAGCAGTTCATCTTTCTCCAGGTTAGTAAGAGAGACTTAAGTTCAGCATGAGCTACCTGGTGGGTGCTGATATGGCTTCCTAGTTACACAAGCATTCCTCTAGATTTATCATAGTGGTGTCTCTAGACATCACATATTACCTATTCATAGTTACATTAATAATTCTAAAACAGTGCTATATAAAAGCTACCGAAAACTTATATGATGTGCAGTGCAATGATATTCATACTTAAACTCCATCTAGTGCAGATAAGGAGATACTAAATGTTCAGATACTATTTCTTTATATTGCCATCATTTTCATATATCCCATCAACAACCAAGGGTTGCTTAGACTCAAATGCAAGCTCACAGAGAAGTGAATAAATGCTAAGTGCAGGCAGACTGTATGTAACTTGATTGTTGCAGAGATATTGTAAGTTGTTTATAAAATGCTATAAAAATGTATATCTTCTGTGTTCTTGTGAGTTATAAAATCGAGCTTATGACCCAAGAACCTAATAAATGCAGTGACTGTACAGATTATTTTGTACTGAACACCTTGTCATTTATTCTTATTTAATAACACCCATAGCTTTAGAAATATGAGCATTTATTTAATTGTTGGGATATTATTTAAATTTGTTAAAAGTGTCAAGGGCTGCAATTGGAAGTTTGAGTATAAACTTCGATACCGCCATTGAAGGGAAAGAGTTAAATCTATAAAAATGGGAAGCAAGTCAATTTGTTAAAAGGAATTGTGTATGGGAATATAACCTATTCTAAAATATTCATGCTTAATTCATTTTAACTAAATATTTTTGTAATAAAACCAGAAAAATGCATATAAATTACTCAGCATTATGTGCATTATCAAAGTGCATTACTTGAAGTAATATCTCAGACATGTTGATTTCTAAGCATATTTCGACTATTAAAATTTATAATTTGTAATTGTTAAATAATAGTTTAATATCCAACTGTTTCATTACAATCACATTGTTAACACTAAGTTACAAAATATTTCTTTTCAAGGACTATTGTTATAAGCAGGCAATCCACTTTGTTCTCCAAGTGTAGAGTTAGTTTATTGTTTGTATTTTAATATTTTATTTGCTACCTCAATTACAGAAGTGCTCCATATGTGTCTTTTTTTTCTGAAAAGGTCAAAAGGTAAAGCTTCAATGCAGTATATATGGAAAACTTAGAAAAATCCAGTCGACCAGAATGTTTTCAGTCCTTCCTAATCCCAAAATAAGTATTTTAGGTCAGCATATTCCATTTTTATTTACATAGCAAAAAGGGGGAAACACACCCCAAAGAAAGCACCCCTGGCAGTTGTCAAATTCTTAGTGAAATATTATGAATTGCACATGGTGTATTCTCCAGGATTCTACACCACAAATGACTGCACAGTATAATATTTCTGAAAGTAGTGTAAACACATGTATGTAGATTAGATTAATTGTGGGAATGAGTTGATCTGGAACAAGGTAAGGTTATCTTGGCTCCAGGTTAAAATTGGAAAGAATTTACATCCTCTTAATATCGATAGTGGTAGCTAGTTGAACTGAAGATTAAGCTTTTCCAATAATTATTTTTGCTGGACACAGTTTATTCATAAAGAGCCTGGTACATATTTGTGAGATTAAAGAGGGCCTTAAACACACTTCAGTAAATTACACATGATTGCAGGGCTTAAATTTAGGCTGTAATTGTTGGTTATGGATTGAAATCTTGATAAGTAATTTTAAATTCTAGAATGAATATTCTAGATCTGAGTCATATCAATTATATTAACATAATCTTATGTTGCAACTACAAACTGGGCTGTAAATTGCACATCACTTTTTGACTGAAGTACAACTTCATAAGCTGAGCAAGGAGGGTTCCTTTAAATGTATCTTTGAGGCAGCTGGCAGCTTTTAAATATTATACAAAGAGTCTTGAAGTTGCCCACACATTTGGTGTACTTCATGTATATGTATTGTTCCTGTGGCTTTTTTACCTTCAGAAAAAAACTATTGATTTGCTTCACTTTATTGAATGTCTCAATTTTTTATTTGACAATCATTGTACATTATGCAACATATTTGGGTAAAATATTACATTTGATTACTGAGTTAGTAGTCATTAAGATAATTTATTGTTTAACCTACTTTGTCCAAGTGAGTCTAGTCACAAATTTAGAAGACTGTAATTCAGTAAAGTTTTCTGACTTCAGGACCATAATTCATACCAGGTATTTAATATATTTAATTCAATTCCTTACATCCTATCCTTCATGTATATTTAATATAGGTTTGGGGGTTGACAGAAATACTGGCTTATTTAAATTTAGTGGAGTATACGTTTAAAGTGAAATATTTGTTCTTCTGCTCACAAAACATATAGCATTAATTTGACTGGATTAGATAAGTAAATTAAAATACTAGAATGTCATACCAATGTTGCCAGTTAGCTTCATTCTTTAGTGGTAATAAATCCTGGAATTTGTGAATTAATGCAAACTGTTAAATAAAGAAATATCACTAAGAAAGTGTTGGAGTCACTTCATTTATAGTACCCAACCACTAGGATTACTTGTGAGAATCTTCTTATCTGATTTTACAGGTTCATAGGTTCATTAAGTACTATGCAACCTGCAGACCATTACAAGCCTAGACAAAAACTTTTATTCATAAGTTCCCTCCATCTTCAAGGATAAAAGGACAAGATAAAATGGGAGAGAATTTAAGGCTGCCTGTCAAATTATTGATGTTAGGCTTGACATGTAATGGAAGTTTTCTCCAGAGGTGAAGGATATGTTGGAATATCAATCAATCAAACCAAAGCTAATGACTGATTAATTCCTTTAACCAGGCATTTGGCATACCATTTTTTTTTCTGTGAAGAAATAGTTGGCTAAAAAGGATCTTGCTTGAAAGGCTAGATGCAGATCTCCACAGAGCTGCCAGTCTGTCCCGATAAGATTTTTAAGAGCAGTGATCTTTTTAGTTATGAACCTCTGAGATTTTTCAAGCTGAGTGATTTGTTTAGACAAATGTGAAAATGTGCAGTATATTCAGTAGTGAGTCTGATGCGATATGAATAAAGGGCTCTACTGGAGATGCCTTTTGAAACCAGATAATCTAGATAAAAGACTTTTTCAACTGCTGCACACTCATGATGGTCAAACAATAAGAAATTATCAGCAAGAGTGCCTAAATCCCTTATGACACTATGTGATTGGAAGAGTGTATTACCTACATGGTATTTGAGAATGTTTTGTTTTCTAAAATCAACTATGCTATGTATTTTTGCATTTAATTTGAGATCATTATCCTTGCACAGATTGTTAACTTGGTCAAACCTCTATTGGAGCAATTGCTTTTATCATTTAAATTACCATTTTACCAGACTTTTGGAATTTGTGTTAGGTTGTTCCTTGTCCTTATATCACATCATCACATCTGGAGCATTTCAAGGCATGCTTTTTAGACTTCAAGTATGAAGACCATAGCAGCTTAAAATCTAGACCTTGGTCAAATTAGTAGAAGTATTCAGCAAGATGTATGAAAGGAATGTGCAGTTGTATGCTTGCTATATAAAGCAATGTTCATCAAATGCTTTATTTACGTCTGGCCTTGGAATCACACCACATTGAATGAAAAAAAAAGCTCAGCAACGTCATATCCCTTTATCTGATACTGAGAACTGTATAGATAATGACCTAATTTGCAGGAGAATAAGATCCAGGTTAATTATGTTGTTAAAACAATGTCAGACCCTTCTCAATCAGATATAGGTTAGGAAAAGATAATAAATATAACAAATGCACATGGGCTGCTGGAAGGCAATGAAGGGGAGGAATTCCTCTCCAGGAAAAGCACAGAAAACTTATTTGAGATAAAATATTGCAATGTGATCACTGTAGAGCCAAAATGTCAATGGGAAATGAATTTCCTACAATTGTAAACAAATTACTAAGCAGTTGCCATTGTCAAATGCTGACTTTCCTTGGAACTGGATATGCAACATTAGTGGTTAAAGTTTTGCTGTCAATAAATGAGTTAGTATGAAGCAGATGAGATTAAGAAATTAAGATGATATTTCATTACATTTAATTCTTATGTTACATAAAGTCTGTTGGGGAAATAAACAATACATTTTCTATCTTAATCCATTTTTCACATTCCTGCCTGTGTGCTCCATTACTTTTGCTGCTTAGTAAACAAGTTATTATATGCCATATATAAACATATTTCATACTCCATTAAGACCATAATACTAGAAATACAGTTACATTGTAAATGAGCAATAGTTTGAGGATTTCTACTTACCTAGCAGCTGAGACATTGTTGCTTTATAATTTGTTTTACTCTAAAAAGCATTGCTTGTCTATTTCTTTAATGTATATTATGAGCTAACCTGATTTGTAGGAAGGAATACTGAACCAGTTATACTTTAACAGGCTGCCCCGAATGGACATACTTTACTGTAAATAAAATATTTTCCTACATTATAAGTATCTGTCAACTAAAACAAAATGTTTTTTGTAATAAACGCTGTGTGTGTGTGTGTGTGTGTGTGTGTGTGTGTGTGTGTGTGTGTGTGTGTGTGTGTGTGTGTGTGTGTGCACATCTGCATGTGTGTATGTATGTGTCTGTATGTGTGTGTATGTGTTTGCATGTAAAATTTCACACATTTTAAATGGATAAGTACATCAAATATCACTTAGTTCATCAAAGTATAACAAAACTGCTCACATGAGCCAAAAAGTACCACCCTTTGAAACACGACCGCAACATTCCCTAAAATGCTTCTTTTACCCAACACTACTACAAACCTACCCTTTGTGCAGTGATCTGTGTTTACAGCAGTAGAAATATATTGTTTAAGACATCAAAGATGTTTAACCGAAAACACTTTAGGCAATATATGTCTGTGAGAAACTAAATAATCCTTCCAGTGTGCTAAGGCATAAAACATACATATCACATGGGGGCTTTACTCTTACACCTTCAACTTCTTTAACTTCATGAATGCACAACCATAGCCAAAAATAATTGGTCCCTTGCTGTGCTCTAGTCTGCTGCACAAAGGTTGACTCTTGCACGCATTGACAAATTGTGCCTTTGACAAGTTGTGAAACCTTTACAACTACTGATAAAATTAGCACTCATGAGACACATATTCTTCCAAAGGAACAGTAAGATGCATCAGTGAAAACTAAGAATTTAGTATAGGCAACATGACTTTCCTGTTATTTAATTTTATTGCAAATACAGTTTTGGTGGAGTATTTTGCAGGCAGTTGTAGGAACAATGCATGTACTGGATACCCCCCTCTTTAATTTTGCTTTTGCAGCCCATAAGGAACTATTTAATCTCTCTCTCTCTGAAAAACACTTACCAAGACATATAATTCCACCTTGCACTGACACATCCAACTACCTCTACTATTACTTCATCCCACCCAAAACAATCCCTCCCCTACCAAAAACTAATTTTCTCTCTAATATCTATTGTACTATACTCTCTCCATGCATAATATCTTCCTAACCTACTAATGGCTAGTAGCTATATATTTTGAAATGTTAAACCTATAATTGAGTTTATAACAAAAGTATTCACTTGATGTAAATGTTGAAATTTCTTTATTGAATTATGTACTTTCGTTTTTGTAACATTGTGGCAAGCCAATTGCAAATATCATGGAGCTTATCTGTAAATGTTAATTAGCTGCATGAATGATATCCTTTTGTAACATGTGAAATGTAACTTGCAATTATTGTGGAGATTTTCTCCCCGGGCTTCCACTGAAAACGGGATCTTCTTGGCCCAATAGACTTCCCCAGTCATTAAACTTAAATAAATAAAAATGTGTAAACAACTTCATTAGCTTTGCCTCATGAAGATGGAGCATATACTTAAAATATGTATTATTTCATGCCATGGCTATTGAAATTTCAAGAATGATCCTTTGCATGTTATAGTTCTGATTCATAATTTAAGCTATTTCTCTGTTAAAACAGATTCATATCAATAGACCGACAGAAGTTCTGCCAATTAAAAATCTATTGAAAACGTTTGGCTGAAAACACTTTTGGCAAAAATCTAAAAACAAAATGTCTTTTTTTTTCAGGAAGGAAACAACCCATGAACTTACAATGTACCTACTCTTAGGACACACAGCAGTGAAGAAAAGGGAGTTATTCACTATTGCCTAAAGTGTTTTCGGTTAAACATTTTCAGCCGATTTGCACTCATCTGAAAGTATAGATGCAAATGACACAATCATGTTAAAACCAACATAATTATGTAGCTGTCACAAGTCTAATTTTGATTTAATGCTATAACAGACATGTTCACATAAGCAAATGACTATAGAAACCCTCTTCCTACCTGAGAAATCCCATGTAAAGGTTCTGCACAGGAAACTGATAGTTGAGTTTCTACAGAAAAAAACAATATAGATTCCACCCTGGCTGAGTGAAAAAACGAATCAGTTAAGTGACTGCAAATATAAATATATATATATATATATATATATATATATATATATATATATATATATATATATATATATATATATATATATGTATATATATATATATAAAGGGGATATGCATGTACTGCAACATAATCATTTTTTTGGACTTGGAAAATGTATAATACCAAGTAACTTAGAAAGTTTTGCTGTTGGAGCATTCTTTAAACTCTAATATATTTTTTTTGTTAATCTACTAAACAGTGACAAATTGACTTACTTAATTTTCCATAGAACCTAAAACATATTTAAAGATGCTAATCAACTATTATAAATCACTCTTCTGAGTTATACATGAACCCTGTTCTGATTGGATATAGGATTATAGAAAATTCCAAAATGATCTCCATAAAGCCATCAAGCAAGCCAACATTGTGCAATACACTGGCAAATCTACTTTTCTATTCTCTAACACTAATCTAAACAAACAACAACAAATTGCAGAAGAATTCCTTAGATGTATTGAAATATGGCTCTCTAATTCTCAACTGTTTCTAAATCCCCCCAAAAATGAAAGCTAATCCTATTCACCCCAAACCAGCACAGTAAATAAAACCCCTTCTCCAGTCTAATCTTATTAAGTCACACCAAGACTGAACTATTATCTTATACAAAACTATTAGGAGTCACTATTAATGAAAGTTATAATATGATATCCTTATAAGAGAATTAGTCAAAATAAAAAATGTATGCAATGTATATGATCAAACCTTACTTCTACAGCAAGAAAACGTTTGTCCCGGTCCCCTTCAATAAACAAAATACACCAAATGATATTAGACGACCTTTATTAAACGTGCTTAAATATGACTGTTAACCAATATTTATTATTTTCAACCAAAACATGATATAGGTGAAAACATCTATGTAACATTACCATAGGACAGTGTTACCCCGCTCATCCTGATCAGTAAGCAGCATCCATACCTCCACTCATTTACTTATGAAGCAGCGCACCACCACTCACTTCAGTTACCAATTATAGAATTACACATCCACCAAATAAGCAGCTTACCTCTGCTTGCTTATTTACTTATCAAGCAGTGCAACCACTCACTTTCCTTCCCATCTTATTAAATTGAGCATCCAACACCAGAGGGGGAACAGAAGAGGGTAAGCCTGCCCCTCTTCTCCGCCCTACCCAAACTGAAAATAACCGCAATACCCACTAATAAAAAGGGGTGGGAGGGGGGGCAGCAAGTTCACTCCAAAAATGTGATTTCCACCCCAGTTACACTTGCCTAAAACCCTTTAAGCCCCTTCCTACCCTTACCTCATTTCCTCCCTGTCATCCCTCCTTCACATTTTACCCTATCCTCCCCTATCCTCTTAATTCCTGTTACTCTATTTATCTAGCCCAACTTGAAGATGTCCCAGGACAAAGCGGTCTGTTCCAAATTTCATTTGTCCTGGTCCCCTTCAATAAACAAAACACACCGAATGACATTTGATGGCCTTTATTAAACTTCCATAAACATGATTGTTAAACAATATTTATTAATTTCAACCAAAACATGCTATAGGTGAAGATAATGTCCATGTAACATTAACATAGGACAGCATGACCACACTTATCCTGATCAGTAAGCAGCATCCATACCTCCCTTCGCTTACTTATGAAGCAGCGCACCACCACTCACTTCAGTTACCAATTATTGAATTACACATCCAACCAAATAAGCAGCTTACCTCCGCTTGCTTAGTTACTTATCAAGCAGTGCAACTGCTCACTTTCCTTCCCAATTTATTGAATTAAACATCCAACACCAGAGGGGAACAGAATAGGGCAAACCTGTCACTATTTTCCACCCACCAGCCTGACCAGGCCGCTCCTCCTCTCACCGACCAAACTTCCTAAACACCATTAAAGGCATAAAGCCAAACATCATTCGATGTACCCAATCTTGCTTAACCAAACTGTATCCATGCCGCCACCTCTCAATCCCCATCACACCAACAAAACTATTCAGTTACCTAAACAGCTAAAAACAAACCATTGATCCCTCTCCAGTGCTAATGTGACAACCATAAACTCAAAACCTAACATACCCATACTCAGTTACCCAACTACCATACCAGTAAAATTACGTAATGTCTCTTGGGTCAATACCATCCAACTAGACAAGCAAACACTGAGGCAGTTGCCACTTGAAACCATGCAGAGGCAATTGCATATCCTCACAACATATTGCAGCCCCATTTAATGCCCAATGAAGTAATAACCTCATGAAATTTCTTTCAAATCCCATTTAATAGTAATCTTGCCATTACATCAACTACCCATTGTAAACAATAAGCTGCTTAAACCACCATCATGGCCTTTAGCAGTACGAACCCAAATGTACCACAAACTGTAAAACCAAGCCAGGCAAAACTAACCAAATACAATGTACACCAAAACTTGAAATTGCCCTAGGCCACCAGACCAAACAAGGTCAGTGACTAGCTATCACCATCCAGAGTATGGTAAATTAACCCAACCCTGCCTCCCATAAAACTGCAGTAACTGGAAGCTAAATCCTCTTACACAAAATGCACCACATATCTCACAAGCCTGAGCCAACTTACTGAATACAACTTGCTAATCCTGACCAAGATAACATACCCTTTACCATAAACTTTCCTTATAAACCAGCCCTATGATCCTGCCACAATAACATAATCCTTCTAACCATCATATGACATGCCTCAGCTCAACTAATATCTCCTTCAGCAGTAAACCATTACTTGGTATGCTCTCATGGTAATCCGGCTAACTGATCCATTCCAAGGAAAACTCCAGCTACCATTAAGATAGTGTAAAATTCAATACTGATGCTCCCCACACAAGATAAAACCAAAAACAAGACATTACCTTGAGGATGCAGGAAAGGAAAACACAACAAACGAATGAATAAACAACTCCATATTCAGCTGCACTGCTCGAAAACCGTGACCTCCTTTCATACAGCTTCATTAGCCTATACATTCCTCAGCATCCTATCTCACCTGTTGAGTCTACATTCGTTCAGCCCACCAAGTAATGCCTGCTCAGCACATCTCCACCATAACCTCAGTGTGATCTGTAAAAGTAAAAACTGTAAATACTCCACTACGCAAAAATCAACTTCTTAATGACATTATGCACCGCCAAGGGCATAGCACTTTCATCAACTGCATGGTACTGATTGCGAAACCCCCATGAAACTTAAGATGACCTAACAAAGTTTGCCATAAAGTTTTTTCCCACCTCCCATATTCATGATACAACTGATACCCATGCAAAATAAAACAAATTCATTGCATCAAAAGGCTTATTCTATAAATAAAATGATTACTCTTTAACCAACCCATGAGGTTTCTCAACAAACATATTAACCAATAATTAGAACAAGGAACGTTAAAACCACCCCTAGTCATACTAATACAGCTGATTAGCAAACTTGAGGTGCAAATTCCCCCCAATGGCTCAACCTATGTCTCCTTTGGAAAAGCATCCACCCCTGTCCCTCTTCGATAAGGGCAACATGTGCTGTCCTCTGAATTAAGGAACCTTATGTACCAAAACCTGGCTAGTTTTTTAAAACCTTAGTACCATTAGCCTAATACCCACCCCCAGTCCTGAAATTGGTCCCATTCCTCCCCACCAGTAAGAACCTCCAAACTCCCCTTAAGCAATATCAAATCTTGCTACAACTTTCCCCCAACATATCTTATCCTCCCTTGGCCCTACACTACCCAACTGTACCAACCTTGAAATGCCTTAATGAGTACAAAATAAAATAAAAATTGTCACTGTACTGTTTACTACACATCAACCCCGCCTCCCCCAGCACAATACTTTACCGTCCAAAAAAAAGTGCACAATAACCATAGATAAAACTCTGACAGATAGCCAATGTTGCACTGAATTTTCAGAAGAGTTCTGCCCATACCCCACAACCTATAAATTACCTAGACTGCCAATGGTAGATCTCGAAAGATGACATGTAGCCAGTGATTGTCCCTTTCCCCTAACCCAGTCATCCAAACCACCCACCTACAGTATAACACTCTGCCCATGCGTGGAAACAACCGTTTCATTGGACAGCTTACAACCTGCTGCTTTCTAGCAAGTATTCATTGTCTACATTTTCCCCACAAGTGTCAGTGTTCCTCCTGACCCTGAAAGGCAAATAGTAAAGGTAAAGGAAAATAACTATCCCCTACCCCTGCCCATAAAGCAGTTTACAGGGCCTGCAGTAGCCGCTGCATTAAAGAAGGAAAAATGGACGTTACCCCTAACACCTTAACCAACAAACAACCAAACAAAGGTGACCATCTCCTCGTTCAAAGGCCAGGGATGTCTTTTATATATATATATATATATATATATATATATATATATATATATATATATGTATTATATGTGGAACATCTGTCACCACTCCCAAATCTCAAGCCCTATTGAGATGCTAATAATTTGCCCGACAACCGCAACATCATGAAAATGCACCCACACATGAGACAAACACTGGCAGCCTGCACGTACCTCTCAACCTGTTCTGCTTCAGCATGATTTTTATTTATTTATTTTTTATATATATATATATATATATATATATATATATATATATATATATGCATTTTTTAAACTGGTTTGAAATCTGTAGTACATGTGTGCCCTGTGTCCTACCTTCAATGCTACATGCTTCGACACTTTCTGAATTTTGGACAAAACCTAAAACAATGCTGAGACAAAGGCCCAAAATAGGGACAGGTTTTACATGTTGCTGTTATAAACTTAAAAGGCTGCTAGAATAACAGGATGTGTGTCAGCATGCACTCTATGGAGGACATAAAGTCTGACTCTCAAATATATCATCATCTTCTTTCGGCTTTTCCCATTAGGGTCGCCACAGCGGATTATCTGTTTCCATTTCTTCCTGTCCTCTGCATCTTGCTCTGTCACACCAACTACATGTCCTCTCTCACCACATCCATAAACCTTATCTTAGGCCTTCATCTTTTCCTGTTACCTGGCAGCTTCATCCTTAGCATCTTTTTCCCAGTATACTCAGCATCCCTCCATAGCACATGTCCAAGCCAACATAATCTTGCCTCTCTGGCTTTGTCTCCAAACCTTCCAACCTCTAATATACTTATTCCTGATCCTGTTCACCCTCATCACACCCAGTGTATTCTTAACATCTTTAACTCTGCCACATCCATCTTTAACTCCTACCTTTTTGTCAATGCCACTGTCTCCAACCCATATAACATAGCTGGTCTCATTACCCTCCTGTAGACCTTCCCTTTCACTCTTACTGTTACTCATCTGTCACAAATCACTCCTGACACTCTTCTCCACCCACTCCATCCTGCCTGTACTCTCTTCTTCACCTCTTTTCCACCCTCAACATTACTCTGAACTATTGATCCCAAGTATTTAAACCCACCCACCTTTGCCACCTCTACTCCTTCCATCCTCACCATTTCTCTATCCTCCCTCTCATTCACACACATATATTCTGTCTTAGTCCTGCTGACCTTCATTCCTCTTCTCTCTAGAGTATATCTCCATTTCTCCAGGGTCTCCTCCATCTGTTCCCTACTCTCACTACAGATCACAATGTCATCTGCAAACATCATAGTCCACGGGGACTCCTGTCTGAACTTGTCTGTCAACCTGTCCATCACCATTGCAAATAAGAAAGGGCTCAGAGCTGAGCCTTGATGTAATCCCACCTCCATCTTAAATGCATCCATCACTCTAACCGCAGACCTCAATGCTGTCACACTACCCTCGTACATATCCTGTGCCACTCTTACATACTTCTCTGACACTCCCGACTTCCTCATACAATACCACAACACCTCTCTAGGCACCCTGTCATATGCTTTCTCTAAGTCTACAAAAACACAATGCAACTCCTTCTGACCTTCTCTGTACTTCTCCATCAACACTCTCAGAGCAAACATCACATCCGTAGTGCTCTTTCCCGGCATGAAACCATACTGCTGATCACTAGTCATCACGTCCCTTCTTAACCTAGCTTCCACTACTCTTTCCCATAAGCCTGTGAAAGGGTGCTGTACCCACCACACCAAAACATACTGAAAGAAAATTATCCCCTGTAAGGGGAAAAGTGAATGAATTAACAGACCGAGACAGGACTGCTCACTGCAGATAGCAGCCCATGATACTTGTGCCTAAGAACAGGTGTGAAAATGAACAGCTCTGCCTGATCTTTTTCTTTCAGAAGCACTGGGACCACATTATTCTGAGCACCTCTTGGCTCTCAAGCCTGCATGCTCTGCCCTTATATGCAAATCTCGAACCTTGAAGACCCCAAATCAGCAAATACCGACAACAACCACACGCTGATCTCCCAGAGCCATTGTCAAACTGTGAAATAGGACAAGAAACAAACATAAGCAAAAAAAAAAAAAAACCACTGACTACTGCAGCCAAGTTCCATCATACCTCCCAGTATTAACCGAGGCCTACCGGTAAACTGAAGTACCTACAAGTCATCAGGGACATAATACTTTCTGTAGCAAGTTCATGCCAAAAATGTGACTTCCACCCCAGTTACACTTGCCTAAAACCCTTTAAGTCCCTCCCTACCCTTACCTCATTTCCTCCCTATCATCCCTCATTCACATTTAGCCCCACTTGAAGATGTCCCAGGACAAGGCGGTCTGTTCCAAACCTCATTTAGCCTCTAACTTCCTACTTGTAGCTCTTCTCTATGCTTCCCCAGTACTGGTAAATTTACAAGCCACACTATCCCTCATCTTAGGTCAATGTTACAACAAAAATTAGTCACTACTATGCACAATAAATCCCTTCACTTCTTGGTCCTTAAACAACTGGCCTGGCTAGAATTGCCACACTCAACAGGCCTGATTGCCCTACCCTGTCTAATATATTACAACTTTCCTCCCTAAACAAGCCATCATGATCTACAGACCAGGTTCCTCTACAAATTTTCAAGTCATACAATTTAGCTGTTAACTCCTTACAATCCTTGTATGTCTCCAGACTCTCAAACAGACCCAAAACCATAGGATCTTCAAATTACAACTTAATATCTCCAAACTCTTGGCTCTGCTTCTGCTCTATTCCAAGATGACAACCATCTCTCTCCACATTATCCTTCAGTAACACCCTCTGTTCATCTGTCATGACTATTCTTATTAATTCTATACAGCCTTTTTTGGCAAATATCAAATGTTCATGCACTGAACTAATGTATTTTTCTGAGAAAATTAAGTCTCTTCCACACAAATAGACTACATACATTTATACTCTTGCCAGTTAAGTTTTTTTTTTTAAACTGTCCCTTTTTTGATTTGTTGCAACCCTACGTGGCATGCATTGTATATATAGAAAGGCAACACTACTGTACTGTAATATGTATTTTGAAAAGCAAATACTGCTACTGAATTCCCTGAGTTTCTCCACTGCATATACATACTATAAGAAATTCTGCACCATCATATTGATCCTGAACTTACAATCTACTGTATGTAGATATTCTTGATATGTATCAATGTATTTCTTGCCTGTTTTTTTTTTTTTTTTTTTTTTTTTTTATTTTGGAGCTTTTCTGTCTGAGCCTCTGCTGAAAAGGGGTCGCTTATTTGAGCCCAGTTGGGTTATGCAGGGACAAAACTGCTAATAAAATAAATTAATTAAATTAATAAGTAAAGCTTTATTTTTCTTAGGGGGAAACATAAACTCCTCTCATAAAAATTAAATGTATTAAATACCCTTTTTTCATAAGTTAGCATAAGTTTTCCAAAACTGCATTATTTCTTAAATTCTCTATACAGCTTCAGCCTACTGTCTTAGTACAGCTTCCTTTCCTTCAAATTTAACTTCCAGTACTTCAAATTTGGATTGTTGAAAATGTTTACCACCTTTTTTTTACACAATCACAAATCCACTTATATGTGTTATTTAACTGCAGTTAAGTAAAATGTGTTTTCCTACCTCATATGATACCTCCTTCACCCAATTATTTACCCCAACACCAAATCATCTGTATAACAGAATGCAGTAGGATGAAGCAGACCCTTTTCCATCTCCCACTCTGCATCTCTGAACTTAATTGCTGACATACAGACTGATTCAGTTATCACCAAAGCCAATAAACTCCCAGTTTACCCTCTTACTGAGACAGTCAGTGACAAGTGACCTCTCTTATGTCTTACAATAGGCCATTTTAAGTAACTTATTTTTTCCCTTGAACCATGCACCTTTAAAACACTTGCTAACTGTTCATGATTCACTCTGTCAAATGCTTTTTCGGCATTTCCTGCTTTTCTTTTAACCTACTGCTTAGCCCTGAGTAAACTATCACCAACATTCCTAACAATTAGCAACATGTCTTTATCTTCTCTTCCCTCTACTCCAAACATGGTTTGGTAAAATATGTCCCAGAACTGCACCGAATCTCAGTTCATATAAACATAGGCAATTACAAGGTTAAAGAACCTAGAGCCTTTTAACGCCTATCCATTCATGCTGCAATTTTCCCAGTTATCAATGCCCACAGACTAGAGTGGCTTTGGTATTTGCCTCTGCCTTAGGGCATCTAAGGGCCACAGGTTACAAGCCTGGGATGAAGTTGTGATTTCCAATCCATTGGCCCAAACTGTGATTGAAAAGATTTATGGAAGAGCTCTACTTCACATGAATGGGATGTCTTTTCCAGACAATGAGTAATCTCTGAGACACATACCTGTCCATCCAACATGTTGTATTAGTCACTGACAAGGTTTAGATCCTTAGATCGGGTAATTCTAGTGCAGTTTGTTTTGCAAATGTGTAGCAGATCCTTCAAGGCTGGATTGAAGAGTGCTTTGTAATAGATAAATACTAGGCTAGCTGCCCTTGTTGGCCATTTTAAGCCTAGCCAATTTCCCTCAAATGTGAGAATTAAACCCTATACTTTGTGTCTGTAAGGTAAACAACTTTCCCATTATGCCAGCCACCAATCAAGTTGTACTATTTTCATTAGAATCTTGTAATTGGATTGCATGACACTAATGGTCACCAAATACTGATGTACAGTCTTTGTCATTCTTCTTTAAAAGAGATTTGGCAATACTTCAGCACTCTTCCACCAACATAAATCCCCACTGTCAACCATTCATTCAGTAAGTCTAGAAAATTTCCTTCTCAACCATCCTCATTTGTATACAAAAATGATATCCAGTACCATCTTCTGTAGGTCAACTATCTTTTTAACATTCTTTCTTACGAAACACAGATGTTCTGTGAAATATATTTTCCAGAAAATCATCAGTCACCTTTTGAATACCTTCTTGTATTTTTATGTAATTTTCCTTCCATAATACTAAGTGTCTTCATCTTAAACACTTTGTTGCCTTATAACCTACACAATGCCTCCATTTTTAAGTTAGGGACCACAAAAGGAAGGTCTTTAGGCCAAGTAAAGGTCTATTATGTGCACATAACAGCTCTTTGTTATATCAATGCCTATGGTAAACTGCATCAAAGACCCATATTAGCACCTTGCTACAATGTATTGATTGTCAAAAGTCAAAATGCACTTCAAGCTAATTAAAAAGCTACTATGTATCTGTATAACAGCTCTTCACTAAACTGGGACAGGCACTTTTTCTGAACTGTAGCAAGAAGATACACTAGCTGGCTTGTTAGTGCTCCTGACACACAAACACTGACTGTAATTTATACAGTTGTGATTACAATTGCTTTTGACAATTGCAGACACTGCTTGCAGGGACTGATCAGTGCTTCTTCTACAGAGATGATCATATCCCCTAAGAGCTTGCAGCTGAAGCAAGTACCCCTTTCACCTCACCCTTATTATGGCTTTGCTCTAGAAAAGCTATGACATTCTGGTAGATGACTGGATCCAACTCATCTAGGCAGGACAACACTAACATAATAGGACAGGGATTTGAACCACAGGTATTAGGGAGCTCACAGCAAACATGAGAGAGAGAAAACAAACTATAACTTGGATTTTGAAACTCAAACCAAATTGAATATTGCTGATCCAAAGTCAGATTTATTTCATGACAGATGCAAAGCCTGATCTAATCAAGGTAGGCTTGGCAGCAAAGGACCAAACATTCAAATCACATTCATTAGAAAAAAACTCACAAGTGGCCAGACAGTCTGGAGTGAACAGTTTCCCAAACACTCAAAACCTGCATCTTATCAGTAGAATAGCTTTTTCAGATCATGTACCCTTCTCTATTTGAATGTAGAGGCCTACATATAACTCATTCTGTACATTCTTATGTTTCACATTAAATCTGTCTTAATAACCCAGACATTGCATATCCTTCATCATTTTGTAGCTCGGAAGTGTGTGCTTTCTGCTTCCTTACTATTCATTTCTCTGAGTGGCCTTCACAACTGTACACCTCAGTCCAGATGTGGCTTTTTTAGTGCATGACCTTAGCCTCTCTTGAATCCATTCCTTGTACTATGCAGCTTATTAAATTATTGGCTTTCAGCACTACCATATTGATTATCACCCTCAAATATTTTTTTTCTGCCTTGCTGAGTTGCTTCATCAACACTGTATGTTTTCAAAGGGTTCATCCCTTCAAGCTGCAAAATGTACCCCAGTACCCTGTCAAGAAGGCAGCTGGAAGTAGTACTGAGCCAAGACTTGTTGTGCACCATTAAGAAGGTCACTTCTCTTTGTCTGTCTAACAATGACACTTAAAACATATACCAGTTACTTGTGCACTAAGTAGTTGTTCTTTTAGGAAGGGGAAGGGATTGACCTTAAAAAGGTAACTTTTCCTATGTGTATAATCCCCCTGTCCATTAGAGACATAGGTAGTGTTTACCTAAAGACACACATGACCTCCAAGATGGAGTAAACATCAAGTTCTGTGCAGCCCATCTCAAAGTTCTATAGCTGCACTCAGTCTCCTACAGACTGCTGTGTGTCCTCTGACCTTAATCTGATGGATTTGTTGCACATCCACAAAACAAATAGCATCGGAAATACATATTCTATGGAACTAAGCCTCATCTGTACCATAAACAGCACATGTTGGTGGGACAGGTATGTGTCTCAAAGATTACCTCTTCTCTGGAACAGACTTCACATCCATGCAAAGTAAAGTTTATCACTAACCCTATTCAAATGTATCTTGGATCAATGGATGGAAATTCTTAGATTTACCCCTGATTTGGCACCTATGTCTGTCATGGAATGGGGCAGCCTGCAAACTCTTCATGTATACAATCCTGTATCATAACCATTAAATTCTTTGATGTATTGATACATGTCAGCAATATTTTAGTCAATTGCTTGATTAGGCATAAAAATGGCTCTTGGACTGATAGTCTTATATTCACCTATGAACTCATAATGGGGGCTAAAGGAACTAACAGTATGCCCTCTTTATTATGAAGAGGATATGCATTTTGCTTTCTGTTAAATTTACTAGGCAGTAGAGGACAGTAATTATTATCTACAAGAGTACATGTTTTGGAGTTTAGCAGGAGTGCATGTCTAGATATTATAGCAAACCACACTAGTGCAGAAACCACAGTGATGCTACCAGTTGTTGGCTAGATAAATAAAATAGTAGATTTTTTCTTTACTGTTTGAATCAAGACAGCATTTTGTGCCAAATTTAAGTTATTGGTTGGTAGAACATATCATATACTTAAGCTTTTTTTTAATATCAGTAGTGAAGATTGATCTTTAGTTGTCAGACGTTATCAGTCATTGGGTTGGTATGATTACTGAAATCAAGAGCTGATTAATTCATATTCCTAGATATGTTGTGACTGCTTAGGAAATGCAGAAGACTTTAGTCAGGATCTTTAATGGAATATAAATCAGAATCACTTACTTCTAATATAAACTCACTAAATTAAAAAAAAATAGCAGAATAATAATTATGAAACACTTTAAGACTTGATGAAGTACTAAACTGGTAGAATGAAAAGTTCTAAATTATTAGTTACTAGAATCAAAGAGCTTGTGTGTGTTTTCAGTAGTGTTTTGTGGTTAGTCCTCTTCTAGTGTTTTTTTTCTTTGTTTAACGGAGCATTTTAAAATATTACTGAGGTTTGAGATGTCTTTAACATCCTAGTGTGGTTTCAGAGAAGTTTCTGATTGGTTTCAGACCTGTCAGCTATCCCTATTTTGGAGGAATGTTCCTATTTTCCTATTTTTACTCCTGAATTACCACTGTATATGACGTTGGAGATATGTTCCCATTTTCTGGCTTGATTTACCCCTTCTCGCAGTTTTCTGTATTCGTGATTTTTAAAGCTGTCTAGTATGCAGAAAACCACATCACCTGCCCAACATACTAGTTGCACTAATAATTTAAAGAAAGAGGGCAAACATATTACATTTACCTTTTACTGAAGCAAAAATAAATGACCTTGTGTGGTAGAGTTTGCAATATATTTCATTAAAGCCTACAGGTTTTACACTGTCTCTTTTTGATAATATTCTTATATTTTTCCATTATTTTTGTCACTCTGTTTTTTAAACATGCTTCACAGTTGTATCCCACATTCCTACTGGATGCAGGAAGAACTGCATGCAGTTTGGTATTCAAATTTATGCTGATTAGATGTTCAGGTGTTTTTTGCTAGATGTATCTATTTTCAAAGGTCTTTGTTCCTACTTTCACTGTTTACAAGTTAAGAGATATGATTAGTTTATTATTTTAGAGCCCGTTAAGTATTCTTGCATATAGTTTGGCATGGTTAAGATACTGTTGTTAGAATTCTGAAGCACAGTGTCATCTGCATAAAGAAGACACTTCAGTTTTTTTGAGATAAGGTAGCAAATCATTACTGAAAGTACTCTGGCACACATGCCAGGACAGTTAACCCAAGTGTCCCTCCCAGACCATTACCCCCCCATCTGTGGTGCACCTGTAATGCCTTCACTTACATCTGACCTTCCAATCAATTGCAACATGGAGACAACCAACAGCAGATGACCAGGCCAGTCCAATGTGTGCTTAGATCATAAAGATTTGTAGTCTCTGGCCAAGGATAAAAAGAGCTGGGAAGTTGTGTTATGAATATCTAAATATGTAGTAAGTTTAGCATTCCAGTTACCTCACACTGGATTAAACCTGTTGCTGAAGTTTGTAAGCTATATACAATATCTGCTAAAAAATTCTGAATAGTTATCTAAGATAAGCATATACAGCAATTTTAGTGTTACAAGACTTACATGTCCATAAATTCCTTAGTATAAAACTTCTAACTCAGCCCTTTCATCTGTCCCTATTTTGGAGGAACTTACCTATTTTCAGGCCTGATTTACCTCTTCACACAGTTTTCAAAATTTCTCTCATCACGTGTGATTTTTGAAACTGTCTAGTACGCATAAAACCATACCACATGGTCAACATACTAGTGGCACCAGTAATTTAAAGAAACAGGACATCATTTTACAACTCTCTTTTTACAAGGAAAAGGTAAATGACCTTGAGTGTTAGAACCGTATGAGTGTTTAATTAAGATAAAGTCATCTCCTGAACTCATAGGGCCATTAAGGCATATAATACTTTTTGAAAAATTATATCGAGCTGCTCTGCTTACTGCTGCTTGCTTGCTTGCTTACTGTGGGATTTGAAGTCTTCTTAAGACACACAGTCTTGCTGTGCTGTTTACTGCTGAATCAGAGACACATAGCTTTGCATGACTCCATCTGTAGTCTGTTTAAAGCACCAACCTTTCAAATTGCACACTGATAAAGAAATATATTTTGCAGCTATAAGCACAGTTACAGATAACTTATTTTATAACAAACCACACGTAGTCTGTCAGATTTGTAGCATATATTTACAAAGTTTTCCTTCATTACAGATATGAATGATGACTTCTACAAAATACCTCTCTCTGTCCTTCTCTCGCATAACTGAACTACTACAATTGCTAAATACAAAGCTAGTCATGCACACATTTCCTGGGAAGTCACATAATGTCTGTTTTTAGACTTTTCTATTGTCCTTTTGTGATTTAAGCACTTTTGCTGATGTGAGGATGCCATTCTGAAAGGAAACATCTGTATAAGCTGTTCCTACTGGAAAAACATCACGTATTGCTGAATTTATAAAAAAGGATGTCTATTAATAGATATTTGTTCTGCAAACATGAGAAAATCATATAATCCTTGCTTTCCAATATTGCTTTGTTAGGCTTTTCTTTTTGATGCTGTGAAGAGAAGCCTGTCTGTTATACATATAGTATGAATGCACATTTTACATTGCTAAACTCTATACATATATTCAAGCAAACTTTTTATTCTATGCTTTATCTTTCAGCATATTTATATTCATAATATCTAACAATTCCCTCTGTTTTTAAACATACTCAAAACATTCTATATAAAAACACATTATTTTTATATAAAACCTTTAGTCTTTTTTGATACAAGTCAAAATGCAACTTTACATAGTTAATACAATGAAAACATGTATTACTACCAAACCTGAATGTATTTAACAACTTTTTCTTTTGCAGACCATTCTGTGAAAATATTTTATCAGTTATGAGCTGTGTCTGTTTTAATTTTACTTGATTAATTTATTCTTTTGCAATCACAGAATTTAGTTTATGACTTAGAATTGTTTCATTAACTCTTTGCAACTGTTGAATTAACTGTAAGAGACAATAACTATGTGCTACTGCAAGCATTTATACACTACTGAAAATATACAGTTTCAATGTCATTTTAACCATAACATTGTGATCATGTCTTTGAACTGCTCATTAACATCTTGGTTGAATACTGAACTGGGCTTAGATAATAAATATTTGAAAGCAATTATTTTACTGGGGTAAAACCAGTGATATTACAACTTGACAAATTACTTTTGAACTTATTACAATGTATCCTGATCAGTATGTATTTACATAGACTGTTTGCTATTTATGCATTTCAATCTAGTAGGTACCCTGGACCCACTGTTTTCTTTAAATATGGTTTTTCACACATATTTATTACTAGACATTCATTTAATTTGTACTGAATTCTTCTGCATTTGTACATACAAAGACTATAAAGTACATTTAGTCTAATCTTACAGATTTAATAGCATTAATATTAAGCAAAATCTTGGAAAATGTTTGTCTCTTTAGAAATATCTAGTGGAACTGGCACCAAAGGCATATGTCCTGTTATTTTAAACTACATACTCAGCAATCAAAAATATTCATGCTTTTTATACCAACATTGTTTTGTCAAAAACATATTGAAATAGTGACCATTCTTGCTATTAGAAACATTTATGCATTTTGCATATCTTTATTCTCTTGTATAGCTTTAATAAAGCAATTTTAAATCATCTCTTGTTTCTTAGACCATCTCTTGTATAGCTTTACAATTTAACAGGTTGTAAATACAATTTAATTCTAAACAATACAATAATAACCATTATGATAGCTATTAAAATATCTTATCCTGTCAGGTTTAATCCAGTTTACCAGTATTTCTAATACACGAATACCTGTTTTTCTCCCCATAAAAGAGTATTGTCAAAAAGGAATGAGATATTTCTTCCTGTAGCTTTATTTTAGACCCTTGTTGTTTATTTTTTCTGTAGCTTTATTTCAGACCCTTGTTGTTTATTTTTTCTGTAGCTTTATTTCAGACCCTTGTTGTTTATTTTTTTCTATAGCTTTATTTCAGCCCTTGTTGTTTATTTTTTCTGCAGCTTTATTTCAGACCCTTGTGCAGTACTGCTTATACAGTCAGTGTAAAATTGAGAAAGTGCCCCTCCCCCTTATACAGTCAGTGTAAAACTGAGAAAGTACCCCTCCCCCTGTAGTACTTCAGCACTATTTACCTGCTTTATGCTGTGAAAATAGAATGTATGTTAGCCTAACACTTTGGTTATACATTTATTTTATTAGGTTACTAAATGAAGCTTTCACTGTATATTACCTCTAGTAGGTATTTACACCCTCCTGCACAATTGATTTGAACTGTATGTATACTGTAGCCCATTTGCTGGCTGTACTTGATGCAACTGAGGTTTTCTTGTCCTTTTAACATTTACTTGCAAACAGATTATCAGTGACATCTATGCACAATTGTGACATTTTATTACAATTACCAAATAGTGTTGCTTGTAAACATTTTAACAATTATGTTTTAATAACAATGATGCTTTAAAAAAACTCAAGCTACTTGCCTGGCAATCAGTCTTGTTGTTTATCTTATCTTTTCAACATTTCCTGTAACTATTCATTCAGTCTAGGAAGGTCTGAGCTCACATTTCATACTCTGTAAACTATAGTTAATTCTTTTGGCATTTTTCCTTTAATGTGATTGTGATTTGCATAACTATGCATTTATACAACATAGACATTATTTTACAATTACCTTACATGGATTTCAGTATTTTTTATTTATTTATCTATTGAACTCTCCTGCCATTAATTTTACAAAAACTGTTTGACTAATACCATCTGTGATTTTACTTATTTTTAAAATTCAGAACTTTAACTGTTTGGTGTTACTATACAATTATAACATATGTTTATTTATATTTGTTGTTGTCTGCCTTTTGCTTTTGTGCATTGTAAATAAATGTACTCTAGATGAAAAGAACACACATGCATGTCTGTCTTGTATATGTATATCTTTATACAAGCAGGTCATGTCCCTACCATCCTGGCATGCATGTTTAACCATTTTCAAAACATAAACATATTATGAAATATATTTCTTTTGCACAGATTAACTGTGTATGCAGGAAATTCCCAGTCTTTGTCAGTTGAGCTAATTTATTTCCTTTATCCTGCAACTGCTGTTGAATTTCCTTTGATGTTGCATGGTCTTTCTGACATTCTTTAGAAAGCTGTTCTGCTGAATTTGAAACTCCTATGCACTTTTGAAAAGATGTATGTATAACTTGTCTAAGCTTCCTGAACTCATTGTGTCTGTCTTTTAGAAGTTTATTACATTTCTTTGTAACAAAATGTACTGGAGTTTCTATCAGTAACTGATTTGACTGTTGTTGCAACTCTGAAATAAACCTTTTACATCTGGTGACAGAACATAACTGTCTAACATTTGAATATAATGTCAACATATTAACTTTTCTTGGTTCTTTACTTTTACAATTTTTGTCTGTACAGTCTAACCTTTGGATAATGTCATGCACTGTATTTTTATGACATTGTACACACAATAAACATTTTTATACCACACATGATTTTATTTCAGATACCAGTCAAATATTATAATCCATTTGCATAATGCCTTACTATCAAATTGCAATCCATTTGCATAATGCCTTACTATTAACTTGCCCTAATAAGGTTTTACATTTGCTAATATGCTGTATATACATTTATTCTGTTATTATTATTACCTCTATGGCATTCATACTGTATGTAACACAGAATAATTTTCTTACCAGTCAACAGACAGGCAGATGGCCAAGCTGCTTTACTGTAGATGGTTGAAAAGTTTCTGTAGTCACTTGTGAAGTTGGTACAGCAAAACTGGCAGATTCAGTCTTACAACTTCGTCTTGTACCTTTTCTGGAGAATTTATGGAACTGCTCCACCTTCCTGCAATGCAGTCTCACCGGATTTAGACGTCTATTAAACTGTATTGCTACAAACTGTTGAAAACTGTAGAAATCTGAAGTACTTCACATAAACGTTACTGTGCTTTTACAGGAGTGACACTACCCATTCACTCCCCCTGTTTTTGGATACAGGCTAGGAACGTTGTCAAAGGATCACCATTGAAAAATTATATTGAACTCTCTTTGCTTACTGTGGGATTTGAAGTCTTCTTAAGACACACAGTCTTGCTGTGCTGTTTACTGCTGAATCAGAGACACATAGCTTTGCATGACTCCATCTGTAGTCTGTTTAAAGCACCAACCTTTCAAATTGCACACTGATAAAGAAATATATTTTGCAGCTATAAGCACAGTTACAGATAACTTATTTTATAACAAACCACACGTAGTCTGTCAGATTTGTAGCATATATTTACAAAGTTTTCCTTCATTACAGATATGAATGATGACTTCTACAAAATACCTCTCTCTGTCCTTCTCTCACATAACTGAACTACTACAATTGCTAAATACAAAACTAGTCATGCACACATTTCCTTGGAAGTCACATAATGTCTGTTTTTAGACTTTTCTATTGTCCTTTTGTGATTTAAGCACTTTTGCTGATGTGAGGATGCCATTCTGAAAGGAAACATCTGTATAAGCTGTTCCTACTGGAAAAACATCACGTATTGCTGAATTTATAAAAAAGGATGTCTGTTAATAGATATTTGTTCTGCAAACATGAGAAAATCATATAATCCTTGCTTTCCAATATTGCTTTGTTAGGCTTTTCTTTTTGATGCTGTGAAGAGAAGCCTGCCTGTTATACATATAGTATGAATGCACATTTTACATTGCTAAACTCTATACATATATTCAAGCAAACTTTTTATTCTATGCTTTATCTTTCAGCATATTTATATTCATAATATCTAACACTTTTAACCCAATTTATTTTCTAAAATGTCATTTTGAGAGTCTTCAAATGGGATTCCTGGCAACAAAACACTCTTTGTGCCTTGTTTCAATACAACCAAAACTGTTTCTATTTTGAGTGTGCATACAAACTATTAACATTAATTGACCAATAGTTAGGAATATAGAAATAATACTAGGTAAACAGTCACAGGAACCATGTGCACCTTCACATAGATGCACTTTAAATTTCATGTCACCCTTTACAATAAGAGATGTAACTCATACTGCTGTAATGAATTTACTTTCTTCTCTTTCTTCTGAATACGAATCCGTAGAATATATGCTTTCAATAAAAATCCTTAAAACATATACCTGGATGATGAATATCACATGCAAAGAAGAGACCCCATTTGAAAAGATAAAAAAGTAGACACAAAAAGAAGATGAAGACAAAGAAAGGTGCTGGGCAATCTACAGTGAGGAGGAGACTCGCAGATTTCTTAATTAATTCTTATCTTCCTGTACTTTATCTATGATTAGAGTATTTCCTCTCAAGAGTATTTGTAACTTTCCAGAAAAAAAACAGAACAATAATTATTTTCTGACAGCTTCCTTCTTAGTAAAGCACATGACCTTCTGATACTGACAAGCTCTGAGGACAGATGTGGAATGATAGAAATTCCAGTTCTTTCAAGGTTATATTTTTTTAGGTTAATGGCTGTGGACAATTACTGATCTCATGAACTGGATCTGAAGAATTTAACTGTGGTTGGATATGGAGATATGGAAAAGCAGCAGATGTATTCTTCATAGCAACTTAAAATTTGTCTAACGGTAGTCACTGCAGCAATAAAGTTTGTCTCTTGGTAATCAGTTGGAATTTTCTTGAAGTGAGATATTATTTTGTATATAGTATCTACAAATCCTTGAGTAGAATCATTTTTCTACAGAATGTGTAAATATTTGGATCAACTTTTTTTTGTACAGCCGACAGCTGAACCCGCAGTTGTGAATACTGAATTTCTACTCTAGCTAGGAGTAATTCTTCCAGTATTTTATTCAAAGAACTCAATTAATTTCAAAGTGAAATTTCTAAAAATTCAGTCTTTTCACTAATCCATTAAACCATAGTGGCCTCAGGGTCTAATAGATTAATATATTTTGACTGCCATATGATTCAGAAGAGGTAGCCTTTACAGAATATTTAAATGGGTCTCGTACTGTTCCCCATCGGCCGTTTCACTGAAGCTGAAACGGCCGAGCATACTTTCGCAAAAGTGCTTTACACTGAAAAAGCACTTTCACAGAATTATGCTGAAAAGTAAGGGAAATTGTGGGGGAATGGCTGTTGCTGAGATTGTAGTACAGTGGGGATAAGGGAATATTCCCTTTTCCCCACTGTAGTGAGATCTCGGAGTGAGAATATAAACGTAGGGGGGTGTGGGTGGCACAGCCCCCCCATATGGGGGGTGCAGGGGGGCTTGCCCTCCTGCGTAAACATTAGTTGTGTGTGTTTTTTTTGTTCTCGTTTTTGTTTTGTTTTTTTACTTTTTTGAGGGACTTTAGTGAAAGTGCTTTTTCAGTAAAAAGCACTTTTTCTAAAGTGTGTTCAGTAGATGTGGTCTCGGACTATTGAACTTTTGTTCAATAGTCCTAGACCCATTTAATCATCTGAGTGACTAAAAGTCTAAGTCTTCGTGCCAATATGTTATCTGTAGTTTGACACAATTCTGAAATATTTGCATTCCTCAAAATATTGACTGTTTGTAGAAGGCTTAAAAATGGAATGTATGAACATAATTATGTAATTATGAAATTCAGAAGAAAAAATAACAAAGGTACTTTATAAGCACATTATGGATCATCCAGGACATAATTTTAAGTTTATTGTCATTGAGAAACTGGAATGTAATTATAGGTGGGCCTTGGGCATTACACTTAGAGAGACATGAGTTATTCTGGATTTTACTGTTTAATGCTATACTTTGGCCATGTTCAAAATAGCTAGCATCTATTGGATGTTTGTTAAAACTAAAGGCTCATATTAGATAATGTTTTTTTAAATATTATTTGGACTAATTATTGTTGTTTTATATTCACACATATTTAAGGTTTCTATTTTTTAGATGTTAATTAGTTTATTATATAAGTTAAATAATTATGGTAGGGATCGTGTGATTTTTTTCTTATATAAGGATTTTATCTAATGAAGGATAGAAGTATTATAGCTGATGAAGTCTCATTGTTGAATAGATGAAACCACTTGTCCTTTGTATTGTTAATAAAATGTGCAGCTTCCTTTACATATTCGCACCAGCTTCGTATTTTTATTTCAGTAATTATTTTCCTTTTATTCGTCACTATTTGTAGATGAAAAGCAGCTGTTTAGAAAAGTGTCTTTGGTAAATGCATTCAAACTGTTGGATTGCTAGTTACTCATCCTCAATACCATCCATATGAGCCAAAAGCCAAATTAGCTTGTTTTAATAGTAGTGGCATCATCAGAGATCTAAAGAGAAAATGTATATATTTCCTTTGAATGGCTTGTACTTCTCTACCAAACTTCCATACTTCCATAATCTGATTTACAGGAATTGTATTTTAACACATTTTCTGGAACTCTGTATTTGAGGTGCATGTCTAATATAAGAAGATAAGAAGACTTTAGTTAATACAAAACCTGTTCAGTAATTTTAACAGATCAGTTTGTGTTTTTTACTTGTTAGGAATTCATATTCTGAATTGTTACTGTATAAAAAGATATAGTTCATGTGAAGTAAAATTGTGTAGTATTCATAAAGTACTTCTCTGTTTAAGCTTTTACACTTAGACAGAATGGGAATAATTAGCAACAACTCTGTAAGAAACAAATAAAATAAGATGCCATGGGACTCTCACAAGTAGTATTTTAATAAACAATTAAAATTCTTAATTTTTGAATTATGAAGTCTATATCAGTTTGTCGCAATGCAATTGCAGCAAACACCAGATCGTCGACCCTCATTCAAGGAAAATCATTTCAATGATTCACTGAATTTACAGAGGCAAGTAAATACTTGCCCTACAGCACAACTTTGCCCTTTTCTCCACTGTAGTGTTATCTCAGAGCTGATATATATAGTGTGGGGGTGTGGGGGTGCAGCCCCCCAACATGCGGAGGTGGGGCAAAGACCCCCTCTTGGGTGGGCTCGATTTGTGTAGCTGTCAGTCTGTTGTGCTGTAGGGCAAGTATTTACTTGCCTTCAGTAAATTTAGTGAATTGCTGAAACAATTTTCACTGAATGAAGGTCGATGATATGGTGTTCGCTGCAATTGTATTGTGACAAATTAATATAGACCCAAATTATGTACTACATGCATTTATTTGTTGTGCATATAAATTGTATTTTAACGTTGTTTTGATTTTTTTTTTTTTTACTCGGTTTTTAAACAAATTTTAAAGTCATGTGAACTTTTTGGCTTATGTAAGGAAGTGACGTTTGTATTTTTAATGCTCTGACGAAGTCCATTGTATTGGGCAATGAAAGCACAAAACATTGTTTATTAAAATACTGCCTGACAGAGTCACACAGCATCTTATTTTAATGTAAAAAATTACGTCAAATAAAAAGCAGAGCTGATAAAAAGTGTCCTTATGTGAACAGAGTTTATTTTACATACAAGAGCCGGAGTATTCAACTTCACTCTCTTCTGCAATGTCACTCATTTGACATTCTCTGTTTAACAGAAACCTGGTTAAAGCCCTACACTAAAGATACTGAAATCATTCCCCCAGGCTACAACATCTTACGATTAGACCGCAATAATCGTAAAGGTGGAGGAGTAGCCCTCATTTTTAAAACCAAACTTAATATATCCACAATTCCCTATGACCCCCCTGAAAACACCAATACTGAACTCCTTATAACTAAGTTTCAACTCAACCCTAATAAAGCCATCTACATTATCTGTACCTACCTACCACCTGGAAATAACTCCACAAGCATAGAAAGTATTCTTAGCTGGGCTTCCACTAACTACCCACAAGAAACCATAATACTTGGAGACTTTAACCTTGATTGGTACTCAGTTAATTCTAACAACCCATCCTGCCATATTAATCTCCATAACTTTACCCAAACTATAAATACCCCTACTAGAACTAATAAACCTAACAACAAAGAAAGTATACTTGATTGGATCCTTGTTAACAAACCCCAACTAAATTACCAAGCAGGGACCCTGCCTGATGATATCAGTGACCATAACTTAACCTATATCATAAGGCAAAAGAATATCACTACAAATACCCCTTCAGTCAGGACCGCACGAAGTATCAAACATTTTAACCCCACTCTATTTAAAACTGAACTCAATGCATGTGACTGGACTCCACTAAAAACTCTTCCCCTTAATGAAGCAGTTCACTACTTTAATACCAAATTCTTAACTATCTTAGATACCCATGCTCCAAAGCGTACTATAAGAATAAAAACTAAACCAGCCCCCTGGCTATCAAAAGAAACAAGACAGAAAATATTACTCAGAAACAAACTCTGGCAACATTGGAGAACTACTAAGCTACCCTTAGATCATCAAACCTTTAGACAACTAAGAAACATTACCAAAAAGCTATTCTTTCTGATAAAAAACACTACTATAGTAACCTTCAGCAATCTAATCATAACAATCCCCAAAAATTCTGGGCAACATTGAACAAACTTCTACACCCTGGACAAACTTCCACTCCCTCCCCCTTGGGATCTGACAAAATTTCTTCCCTTGAAACTGCAAACACCTTCAATTCCTTTTCACTGATACTATAAACTCACTAGCCTCTCACCTTTCATCTGATAACTCTAATGTTCCTCAACATGCCACCACTAATTTACCGAGCTTTACTATTCAGCCCATCTCTACCACCTTTATCCTAAAATGTATTCAAAATCTTAAGCCATGTACTCCATCAGCCGATCAACTTCCATCTGAATTTCTTCAAAAGCAGCCATAGAAATAGCCTATCCCATTTCAATTCTTATTAACAGAACCATTAATGAAAGAAACATCCCTGATATCTGGAAAATTTCACACATTATACCCTTACACAAGGGTGGAAACTCTACAGAATATTCTAATTATAGACCCATTGCCCTCCTGTCTCCACTAGCAAAAATCATGGAAAAATGTATTCACAAACAGCTAATGTCCCACTTAACTAAACATAACATACTATCTCATTGTCAACATGGCTTCAGGCCTTTTCATAGTACTACTACTGCTCTCCTTTCTTTTACTGATTTCATTAACAAAACCGCAATAATAATACCCTTTCTTCTGCACTTTTCATCGACCTATCTAAAGCTTTTGACATGGTCAATCACCCTCTTCTCCTAAAGATCTTGGAATCACTTACTATTGAACCAAATACCATCCAATGGTTCACCTCCTATCTTTCTAACAGGAAACAAGCGGTACTCTGGGAAAATAAACTCTCCTCTCTTCTCCCAATCTCCTCGGTGTACCACAAGGCTCGATTCTTGGGCCCCTTCTTTTCTCCCTATTCATAAATGACTTACAAGTAGCTATTCCCCAAGCTACATGCATACAATATGCAGATGACTCCACACTCATCTGCTCTGCAAAAACCATCCCAGAGCTTCAAAATGTTACACAAAATGTATTCCATTTAGTGGAAGCATGGTTCTTAAAACGCTGCCTACTTCTTAATGCCAAAAAAACAAAACTCCTCCTTTTCAAACCCACTACCAGATCCCCTCACTGGACTTCTCTATCTCTTCTATTAACAATACTCTCATAACACCTGACTCTTCTACCAAACTACTAGGTGTGACAATAGATAACAATCTTACCTTTGATTATCACATAAACAACACTATCAAAACTGTACATAGAAAACTGGGCTCCTCTATAGAATTAAAACATTCCTATCCCCAACAGCCAAAGCTACTTTGGCTCACTCTCATCTCATCTCCACTCTTCTCTATGCCTCACCAATTTACACCAACCTAAAGAAAACTAATCTTACTAAATTGACCACTACATACAATTGTATAGCTAGATTTGTTACTGGTAATCAATTCAGAACACATCACTGCCTGAACCTACAACAAATTCACTGGCTTGAATTACAAAACATGTTGCTTCTTTCTCAACTTCCCATCATCCACAAATCTTTTATCTGCCAAACAACACTCCTTCATTTTCTAACCTCCTCACCCCTTACTCTAACCTGAGCTCTCTCCGCTCCTCTAACAAACTCCTAGTCTCTGCTACCAAATCCAATAATCTTGCTGGTGACTCCTGTTTTCTAACTCCATTGGTAAACACTGGAACTTATTGCCCACTGAACTAACTTCTATTTTATCTCCTGTCCTCTTCAAACAAAAACTTAGACTCCACCTTACTAAACACTGGCTATGCCCCTGCCTTAACCCTGACTGAACCCATGTATTTTAGCTCATCCCACTACCCCTTGATCTCTGTGATCTTTGCTACCTTTCTACTTTTTTCTCACTATTCTATCACTTACCTCTCCTTCATCCTTCTCATTCCTAATTATATTACTCAGTTTACTGAAGACTCCTAGAAATTTCTAATATAATCTATCCTACTTACTTAGCTGTCCTTAAACACCCTTTTCTCTTTCTGATAATGTTTGAATATTTTAAATAACGTATGCCTGTGTTCTGCTTCAAAGAGCCATAAGTACACTTTTGTACAACTGTTTATTTGTGCCTATTATAAGTTTGACTCTTTGTATAATATTGTTCTGATACAGAATACTTTGTATGCTGCTCTCTTTTGCATCTTATGTAATAGTTATTATGTCTTTGTGGAGCTTTTCTCCTCGGGCCTCTGCTGAAAATGGAAATATATCCAGCCAGACTAGCCCGGTTAACAAATGTAAAATAAAAATAAATAATAAATATTCATGAAGATTCCAGAAGCATCAGATATTTGCATTAAATTACATGGCTGTTTGGGTATCTATTCAACTGATTTGTACAGGAGCAGCTCATATAATTAATAGAAAATGAAATATGACTACCTTTTCAGAAATATCGTCTCAGTCAGAACAAATTAACAGAAAGTCTCATTGAGATGTACGCCTGTTAAAAAAGTGGACAGCAAATAATGTTCAGGCGTCATAAAGGCTGCTTCATCTGGGGTTCTGCACCATTAATTAAGTTCTGCAGCACTTATTATAACAAACTGCAGAGTTCAGCATAAGGTAGAATGGAGCTTCCCTTCAAAGGTTATTTTAATTCCACAAAAATCTATAGTTTCTTGTAACTTTTAATTATTTAATTGCAGGTCCAAACTAAGGCATAATTTTGCTTGATGCAGAATCAGTTTCACCTGAAGTTGTGTCAATACGAATTTAATTTCTATTAGCTGGGAACATTTATCTTTCGTAAGCAAAGCAAGTAAAACATTGTATTGTATACAGTGGTTTCTGGCTGTAGTAGAACAACAATCTTATACAGTCTGAAGTAAGTGATGTGGTTAGAAAGCTTAGATGCACTCACTAATGAACATATCCTCTTCTCCAAGTAACTCAGGCCAGTTATTATCAATTGAGATCCAACCTGCAAGTTTGCTGCAGGCTCACAATGTGCATTTCATATTGAAGTTCTGCATGAAGGATAGCTCTGCCAAGAAAACTAGCACCCCAAGCATGTGTGTGAGGATGGAGGGAAAGCCATATATTCATTAGGAGCTGCTCACACTACCTGCTGTTGCTGTTTTGGAAGAAAGAGTTGTACTGTAGCAAAAAGGGAATTTGGGGCTGTATTTTTGCATTCCCAATTGAAATGACATGTATACTTCTCATGATGAAAAAATTTCAAAGGAACACATCAATCTGTTATGTAGAGTAACAGAGCGAATCCAGCAACTGTATAACAAAGTGGATATGCACCCTAGTAGGAATACTGTTCTATGTACATCCCAGTACATAGGTAGATAGATAGATATAGGGGTCTATATCAAAATAACGAAACACCAAAAACACAAACCTTAAAGCATTGAGACCACAACCTCAAAATGTTAAAATCATGAGTGATTAAAAGATCAAGCCAGAAAACAGCTAATCCCAGAACACTGAAATTAAAGAATGCAGGATACATCAACATGAGACACACAGACATAACCCACAGCCAAAGTACATCAATCCATGCTTCACGTTGGAGGCTATGCTGTGCATCCTAACATCAGCACACTCTACCTATCAGAGCAGTGCTGCATCACCTACCTTACATAGTACTAGTTTCAGTGTTTCCTTTCTGCTACCACTTTTACTATATGTTAGTACCCACCAATATCCAGTTTCTTCAGATCATTTGTATTGCTCGCTGTAATGCAGTTTCCAGCAAAAGGTGATTTTTTGCTTTTTTATAACACAGCACTTGTAGCACAGTCATTATGTTAATAAGGATATTTAGCATGATTTTATCTGAATGGTGCCAAAACTGTAAGCAGAAAAAAAAAACCAGAACCAGCAAAACATGGATCCTGAAAACAACAGTTTATTGTGCCAGGTTAAAAAACCTACACATATGCAGCATTTTTGCAACAGACCGGTTTCGGTAGGTTATACACAACCTTCTTCAGTGAAAATGAACTGTAATACATAATCACCTAACTTTTGACCAGGGGTCCAATCATGCTTGTTCACTGGCATTGAGGTCACTTGAGGATCCTGGCCATGTACATGACAATTTGCTGTGAGACAATGACCATGTTCATCACACTAGCCAACTGTCCATTATGCCCTTTGGCATGCAAGAGCAATATAATGACATAGGATGTGCATGCCTATGGAGCCTAGATGCATATCTCTCAAATTCTTAGTGTACTAAAAATAAGGACAGATTTTAAATATTCCTCTTATAAACTTAGGTGCTAGAATAACAGAGTTTATGTTCATGTCTTTTCTGAAAGATATGAAGTTTGAAACTCAAATGCATGTCATTATTTAGTGACTTCAATCCTTAATGATTTGAGAGAAAACCACAATTTTTATGAGTAACAGACTAAAAGTATGAGCCAAAACTCTGGACATTTTGTAAAAATCTGGACATTTGAGAGGTATGCTTGGCTGCAGTACATTACTGTCCATGTGTATCATGCTACATTTGATAAGTATTGCATTAGTTTTCTGTCTGTCAATTCACATATCTTAGTGTCCATGATATGTTTTTTGTACTCTGAGTACCAATATATCTCCTAGAATTTTCTTCAAGAATGGACATGGTCTCAGCAGGCTCAGACTGTGGGACAGCTCCCACCTACTGCTACATGGAGTGCAAAATCATCTTCCACACCATGTAGGGAATGCCTGCTGCAGAATTATGAAAGTCCCCTATATAAAGAGGATGATTGGCATGGGTTTGGCAGAGTGGTATGTAACACCGCTGGCAATAAATGTGTGTGTGCGCGCGCGCGCGCGTGTGTGTGTGTGTATGTGTGTGTGTGTGTGTGTGTGTGTGTAAATGAGGGTTTGTGTGTCTGTTATATGCTGTGCTATTCTACACCAAAGGAACATCTTTGCACACCCTTTATACCGCAGTCATATGAGATACTGAGCATGCTGTATTGCAGTTCACTGAGGCTTTAAATTTACACACCCATGTGACTAGATACTTCTTATAAGTTGTGTTGGGTATTACATGATGTACTGCAGTATCCAGTTCTCTGACATCAGTACACCAAGCAATGTCTCTCACACTTTTCAGATACTTATTCTTGAGAGCATCATACATCAGTCTGTAGTAGAAAGACTGATGTATGTCCGGTTATATGTATAATACCTAACCAATGCTTATTGCACAGTTCTGTTTGCCATTGTTGTGTTTAACATGGATTTTGGATCGATCTGCTATATATGACATCAAGTGACATTTGCTTAGGTCTCTTGTACATAATCCCTCCTTCCCAATAATCCATCTATCTGGTGTCCAAGCAGATCACACACAATCTAGCCCCCACCCAGATATGCAGCTGTGCCTTCACATGCTCAGTTTATATGGCATGCATATTCAAGTCACATGAAATGTGTAAACAAATCGTTGTCAGCTGGCAAATATAAAATGATTTCCTGATGTGCCACGGCATAAAGAAGAATGTGTTTGGCATCACCTGCATGTGTGCACCATTGCTGTATAAAGATCATATGTAATTCTATCTTGCTGCCCATGTTCTGTGTTTGCAGATTTATATTTATTTTATTTTTTTTGCAAGTTGTTAACCGGGAAAGTCCATTGGGCCTGAATGAGTCTGTTTTCAATGGAGGCCCAGGGAGAAAAGCTCCATATGCAATTATTGCAACGTTAATATCGACAAAGTTAACAAGTACATTACAATTTTCAAAAAGTACTAAAACATGGTAATAATGACAGAATAATAAAATTTGAGCAACACAGTAATATAGAAGACAGAATAATAACATTTAAGGAAAGTGTTGTAATATAGTATTGAATGGAATTAAAACATAAGTATTTTGCAGTACATAAGCATAATTTGGAG